>NC_072773.1:11017104-11162104 GCF_022539595.1 Amphiprion ocellaris | reverse complement strand
TTACAAAACTGTATCCCCTCTCAATAATTACAGTTTTTCTGAGCTGAAAAGTACAATATTTCTTCTTATGAACAATCCAAAACTAATACTCTAGAATAGCTATATTGAAAATACTGGCCCCAAAGTACAAAGTCAATGCAGCAAAAGTGATTACAACTGTGATTTCTGACAGACAAGTCAGAAAAGCATGTCCAGTCAGCCTAACTGCATGGACATTGTTATAAAATAAGTTGTTAACACCATTATTCTGTCAGTTTTGGACCTCTGGACTGTGTCTGTCTGAGTGTCTGCTTCATGGCTCCACTTGGAAAAGAATTAAAAATGTGATTGTGAGACTTCAAAAAAGAAATCGATACAGGGACACCATTGAGACAATTTTCAATGCCATCGCCAGGGTAGAAAAAGTTTCAGTAAAAAGGGCAGAAGAAAAGTATCTAAACGGACAGTGTATAAGTAACAGAGAAAGACAGGAGTTTGATTTGATGATTAACTGGCAGACGGAAAATAAATTCTCAGCACTTATTCCCAGAACATATCAGTCACAACACTTAAGATTCTAAGGAAGAGGATTAAATGAAATTATTATTAGATTGAAATTGTTTGATTGAAGATAGATATGTATATAAACTAATTTATCTGCTGAGATGTGGTTGAAAGTTCTGGAAATTGCAGTAAGTCAGGACCTTGAGCTGACATAGATTTTAGAGGATTGTTTTTGTTTTGATGCTGTGAAACATTATTTTATTGTACTTTAAAGAAAGAAAACAGGAAATTTGGTTGAAATTTTAAGGAACAATAAATCAGACCTTTAGGATCAAACTTTCTCCTGATTTAATGTCAGACTTTGAACAGGTTTGACTGCAGGAGTGAACTGACCAAAAAACTGAGCGACTGCAAATAGGTGGAAATACAGTTGCAGCAGATTCACTAATGAGACGATCCTCCTAAAATGATGCCACGGACAGTGTGCTATTTGCACATTCTAGCTCTGAAAAACAGATGGACAAGTGCTTCAGACTGGGCACAGGAGTTATCAGCGGAAATCAGAGTTTCTGTGAGAGCTCAGAGAGTGTGAAGGACACTACATAAAACCATCACGCATGTATCTCCATAGACAGCATTCAGGAAAAAAAAAACCCTTGCTTGGTGTTTGGTACAAAACTGAAAGAGATTTTAATTTCACACGGGAACAAATACCCTACTGTTCAACTTAGAAGTCATGAAATTGCTGTAAAGTGACAGAGTGTGGGGTTATTTGGCATGTGTGTACTCATAGTAAAGAACAACATGTCACCTGTGCAACAGTGTGGTTTATAAGCATGTTTCTATTTTTTTCATGGGGCTTGCTGACAATAACAATAATTTTAACAAAATCGGCTTCATCTTTTAATAACATTGTTTAAAGAAGGCTTATGGGAACTTTTTGCATTTCAAAAGTGCTTCAATAAGCAGTCCTACTGGACACAAAGTTAGGGAAAGGCATATTCACGTTTGTCCCCTATCACCCAGGAACAGTATACATCCATCCATCAATTAGTAATGCCCGCTTTATCATTTAGATGATCGTGGGGGGCTGGAACCTATCCTAGATGACATTGAAAATGACATGAGGTACAAGCTGGACAGGTTTCAAGGCCAAGATAAAGAGACTGACAACCATGTTTGCTCACACTCACACCTACAGCTGATTTAAAATCACTGATTAACCTAACATACATGTCTTTGGACTGTGGGAAGAAGTTGGATCACCCACAGGGAAAAAAAACACAGGGTACAGGGAGAACATGCAAATCCAGGACTATCATACACCAATACGAAATGTGTATTTCATTTGCAATGCTGGTTTTCTATAATAAGTGAGTTTTTGGGATATATCAAGACTTGAATCACTTTTTTTTTGCTCAGATCTCATCTGCTGTTCTTAGCTTGAACACTGGAGCATGATTGTGAGCTCTTTTAAGTGTCATGTCTTCCCTGCTTGTCATACATTCTGTCAGCATGAGTGAATGATCAATAGGACGTGTCGACTCTCCATTGAGTCCTCGAAGATAAATCATATCTTTGTTCTGCTCTGACGTTGTTTATTGGTTTAAAATCTGATTACCTTTTAATGGTCTGTTTCAAGTACTTGGCAGCTATCTTGTGGCTTGCTTGGTTCGCTTCAATCTTCTTCTGACATTCAGTCTCCTCCTTCTTCAACATGGCAGCCTGTTTACTATCAGAACACAACCACAGAACTTATACACAAAATATTATCTTCAAATAAAAATAATGACATAATTTTACAGGGCAAAACATAATAATAATAAAAAAATACACATTAGGACATTACAGGGTGTCCCCAATGTCTGGACACATAGAAAATCTCATGAACTTTATTTTTTTTTTGCCTCCACAGATTATATATGGCTTTATTGAAAGAAGAAAGAGTTGAACTGGTGCTACTCAGTGAACATGAGGGATGGACATATCGAAAGATAGCAGATGAATGTAATGAACGTCATACGAAGAGGATTCCACTTGGCTTTTCCACGGTGGCGAAGGTGGTTAAAAAGTTTAAAGAGATGGGCAGTGTCATGGACAAACCATGTCCATGTCATGCTAGCCCCAAAAAATCACGTCCATCCTTCATGTCCACTGAAAGCCATATTTAATCTGTGGATAGTTAATGAGATATCCTATGTGTCCTGACTTTAGGGACACCCTGTATATTGTATCTGATCTCACTTCAGTGTGCAAGATAAAAAGCTTTGCATATAAGTCATATTTGACTTAAATCAAATGGAACATTAGTTGGTCATATAATAATTTTGGATTTTGTATGCATAATGAAGCACTACAAAGGAAAGAAAATGCTGTGTGAACGGTAAAATGGATGTTTTCCCCACTCCCTGAGTTGCTGCATCTTGAGTTGCAGGTTCTGGTTGACTCTCCTCTCCTGCTCCAGCCTTGCTGCTGCCCTCTGCGCTTTAACGACCTGGAAGAGTTGCTCCTCTTCCTGCACCTCCTGTCGCAGCAAGGAGAACTTGCCAAGCTCCACCTCCACCTCACTCAGCTCCAATCTGAGGAGCAAAGACACATCGGTGTAGATAGAACCAAATTTAATTAATATAAAAATTATTGGGTTTTGAAGCAAAATACTAACTTAAACTGAATCAACTGGTTAAGATGCAAATTTAGACCTACAGCATACAGGCTATTAGAAGACAGAACTTCACTTTAGAAAGACACAGCAATGAACAGCTAAACAGATTACAGACTTTTCAAAAAGGAAAATCGTTCACAGCCTTTATTACTGTGATGCAGCTGAACAAAGTATTAAGTCACCTGGTGATCTGACTAAAAAGTGCACTGAAAAAATACAAGGGGCTGCAGAGGTGTAGGTGTGTTTTATCAGATACTGTTGAGATGCTGAAAAAAGTCCAGGCAAGTTTATCAGCAGAGCATTTTAGACTAGATGTTGCAACTTTGCACTGTTATTGTGGCAGAAATCATTTTATCCTCTGTCATGACAGTTGGAATTGTAACTGAAAGACCCTGGTCATGGTATAGGGTATTCTCCAAGGATATTCACATTGCTTTGGGTACTAGATGTCACACTGTTGTGACAAAAGTTCAGACAGTTTAACGTTTTTTTCCTGAATGACCATCCCTGTCTGTTTTGTTTGTTATTTTTCTCTGAGCCCTCTGTTTTTGCTCCCCTGGGATTGAAACAGTGGTCCAAGTAAAGCAAAAGAGAGGGCTGCCCTTTTCACATAGCACTACTGAACAAGACCTGACTGTCGAAGCATTTTCCTCTTGGACTCACTCTTGTTGCTTCAGTTCGGCGTTGATGTGGCCCTCCAGCTCCTCCTCACTCTGCAGCTTCTGACACAGATGCTTATGCTGGGCTCTCAGTCGAAACACTGCCACACTGCTGAATAACAATAACAAGCAAAGAGAGGGAAATATAGGTGTTGACACATGACAACAAACTCTTAAATATGAATAAAACCAGTCACTGTTTGCAAATTTTGAATTCACCTGTTGTCTGTTGCTTTCTGTTGCTCTATTTTACTCTCCAAATGATCCCTCTGCTCCAACAAACTTTCAATATTCTGACGGCAGAGATTCAGCTTTTCTCTGGGGGGAAAAAACCGAAGATAGCAAAGACAAGCTGCAGTGTTGACACAGAGAAACACCCCAGATAATAAACATCTTTAAGACAGTTAAAGAGGAATGTGTTCAGAGCATCAGGCTAATGGATCTACTTGTGGCCACTGCAACAAAAGACAAGTAATTTCTGTTGGCTAACAAGGCAATCTAATGAAGAAACTGAAATGCTGGTGTGGACACACATCTCAGCAGCTTTGCACTGCCAAGTGTTCTTTCTGCAGTGTAATGGCGTGAAACACAACAATCTGTGACTGGGGGTAAAGACTGTTAAAAAAAGAAAATTGTAGCACATTCTACAATAAGAGTTGCAGATTGGTTAAAAACCAGGTGCACTTAGGTTCCATTAAACTCATGTTTAATCAGCGCAGCAGTTCCACACTGACCATTCATGCTTGACGCTGAAGGAAAATGACAGACATTTTGGATGGGAACTGTAGCACAGATCATCAGGTGCCTAATGTTTCGGAGTGCAGACAAATAAAAAGAGGGAAGAAAAGTGGGGAGAGAGGACATTATGGGAAATGTTCTCTCTTCAGCTGAAATGATTTCCTGCAAATTGCTGAATCAATTGGTACAGAAATGATTGGCTGTATGTGAGGAGGGCAAGAGGGGAAAGACCTGAGGAAGGTGGAATAACACTAGAAAAACTATCTGAATCTGACAAGACTGGGCAACAGCCTGCCACAAAAAGACATGCATATATTTGATATGCTTACTAAATAAAAAACATACAAAAAAACAGTGTTTTCTTTTATGTCTGCATTTTTCTGTAGAGTCTAGAAAGGCACTACTGTAGCTCTAGAGGTCTGTTGTTGCCAGGTCCAGACCTGGCTTTCAGCACGTCATGCTCCTTCTGTCGGTGAAAGCAGTCCAGCTGGTCCAGGTTTCGTCTCAGCTTGAACATCCGTGCTGTCTCGGCATAACTCCACTTCTTACCGATGTCGGACGCAACTGCAAGGTCACCACCAGCATCCCCATCATCCTCACTTGGGGCAGATGCAAAATAACATTTAGGAAAAGCTGTACGTTTAATGTAAAATCATACTATGTATTATGGACAATGTAGCAAAAATATACTACAATGATGAGTGCCCTTTTGTATTGATGTATATGATAAAGAAGAACATCCGTAATCAATATTGGAAAAAAATACACAAAACTGAGCTTCATTAGAGCTACAATTCAATACTAAGAATCGCTGTGAGGCACTTTGTCTACAGTAGATATTGAGAGAGAGATAACTGGATGGAATGTTATATAGGGCTTAGTATGTCACTGTCTAAATATAATATGGCTCACAAAAAAAACTAAACAATATATACTCACTCGGACAATTCTTCTAACCACTCAAAGTCAAAAGGAAGGGCTGGTCCTTTATCTTTAATGGTCTCCTGAGATGGATCATCATCTGAAATATATGCATATTAAATGAGGATATCGCTGTCTCATAAAACAGTAAAACAGGCTCTCATGTACTGTGTGTGTATTTGTGGTTATGGATCAAGCAAAGCAGTTATCTCTATGATTATGGCTGGGTCATTACAGAATTGGAGGACATTTGAGCTTCAAAATTTTTGAAAAATGAACCTTCTCTTTTACAATTTTCTGCTACATATTCATGAATAATAGGTAATAAACAATCAAAGGCTTGATTGGCCCAGCTTATACATCAATGGTATCATTTTATTCCATGTTTTATTTGTTGTTTGTTAACCCTACGCTAATCACAGTAACAGGGTTGCTAATCCATGCTAATGTTAGCTTTTTCTCAGGAGCAGAAGCTAGATATTTAGCTAGCTGTTACTGCTGACCAAGAGGACAAACTCACTGATGTAAAAAAGTCAAGAAAAAAGTAAAAAGAATTTGTGTTATCCTGACAATATGATGTAAAAATACCAAGACTTAATTGGTATTTTTAAAAATATTTTCTCCTGTTTTTTATTTTTAGTTTTTAGATTTGGTCTCAGGACAAGTAAATTTACACAACAACTGCATGTTTTTGTATTTTGTACATGGATTATTTGAAATTTGATGGGGGGATGTGAAATGTCCTCCAATTGTGGAATGACCCAGCTGCAGTTTGAGAACTAGGCAGCACCAGGAGCTGTTACTCACCCTGCAGCTGCAAACAGTCTGATTCCACAGCAGATTCTTCCAGCAGGCTTCCACCGGCCTCTCTGTCCATCTCACCGAACCGACGGAAACCAGTCGCACACTGGCAAACAGACCAATTTAGAGCTGACGTTACAGCTTCCCACACAAGCTCTTCAAAATTTAACGCTGTCGCTAAAAAAAATTAGAAGGCAACACTTTACGCAGTTGTCAACTGAAGCTAAAAAGCTGGTTTCATGTAGCTATACATACATGCACACTCCTCAGTGGACAACGGCGTGTCGTTGCCTCACGGTAGACGGTTTAGGAAGCAGACAGCCAAACAACTAACGTACACTTAGCGCTGAGTTTAGGCTGTGTCACGTTCTAACTAAAAAATAAATAAATAAATGACAACTACAAAACAGTACCTGGTTTGCTAGGCTTTGCTTGTCTCGGCTATACAAAATGACTTTCTCAAACAAGTTTAACCCGCCATGTTTGTCACCGTTTCCAAGGAGACTGGACGCAAAGGGAGGAGACCTGAGCACTCCTGGATCCGTCTATCAACTGAACACCCGCCGGAAGTCAACGGCTGGAGGTATAACTGACTACAATAGTCATTTCAGTCGATATAAATCATGAAGGCTGCAGAAATCAACCAGTAAAAGGTTGAAATGTTCAAATATTTGAATTCTGGTTCAATTATGTTAAGCATTTTGGCTATGCAAAGTGATTTATAAATAAAATATATTATTACAAAATGAGAGGTCAAAGCAAGTGTCTCACTGCACACTGATAAATAGCAGGTAAAATTCAATGTTAAAGAAGGAGTCAGTTATGTATAGTCTAATGCTGTTGTCCTTCTATTCACAGCACATAAAAACTATTTTCTACTAACTAGAGACACTTAGTTGTTCCATGACTTCATCTCTTTCATGTTGCATCTTTCAACAGTCTGTGTAATTTTCTTCACACACACTGACTGATTTCTCTGGACTGACATCAGTCAAATTACACCAACAAAAATATCTCAGCTGATTCACAGAGAATTATAAATCCTTGTGGTATGCAAAATCTTTTGTCAAGCATGCAGTATTGCTCAGCCTCGTCTGATTCATCCTGGAAAAAGATTTTCAAGTCGATCAGTGGTTTATTGCACATGCACAATAGGCTTTTGACTAAAAAAAAATTCTCTTTTTTATTTGGCACACTAAAGCTTTCAGAAGAGGAATAAGAAGTGTGTGTTCTGCTGTATAAAACAGTGAAGTCGTGGTAATGAGTAATATTGTGAATATTATTGAGTGAATAGGATGAAAAATAGGGGGCAGACTTTTTGTTGTTTTTTTTTGATAGTGAGAGAGCGATAAAGGAGAGCAAAGTAATTGAAGCAGAGAGAGACCCCAGCTGATATAACGAATGGATCAATATGAGGGAAAACAAAGTGATCAGAGAGAGATGGAGACAGAAAATGCATGAGGGTGAAAAGAGTAAAAGGAATAAGAAATAGCTTGTGGCTGCGAGAATACAATTCCATGCAGTGTATTGCAGCATGTACTGTAGCCTGGTATCTTCATATCAAAAGAACCTGCAGTGCAAATCCAAGTGAAGGTCCAGGGAGACAGTGTGAATCCACAGCCACTGACTGTCTCTTCTCCCTGTGGTGAGACAACAGAAACCAGGGCAGGCACACTGCTGCATCTATACACTGAACTACTCTCCCCACAGCACATGGAGAGGTTAACTTTAAAGAGGAACAAGCTACATCTGCAATTTTAGGCAGAATGGAAGTCACATCTCGTGGTGCAATAATGTTTAATCAAAATGTATGATGACACTATGCATCTGACTCCCATGCACATCATTTTCTATAATAGCATAATTCCCTGAAACTATATAAAAGATTTTTTTTTTTAATTTGATAGGGACAGTGCACATTAATGAACGTCTATTTAGGCAGCCATAGACATAAATATGCTGGGTTATAGCAACAATGCTCATTTACATCCACAGTCCCTTGACAGGTAAAAAACAAAAACAAAAACAAAACATAACAGTAAAACATATTACAACAGGTCACAATGACAGCACATTACAAAAAGTACACAAAGAAAACATAACAGTGAAACATAGAGTGAAACATAGGACAGTAGGTCACAATAAAAAGACAATAGGTCATAATAAAATCACATTATGAAAGTACACAAAGAAGTTAAAGGTCAGTGGTCACAAGACTGGTTCACTTTCAGCCACTAATAAGAATCTATTACAGTATTTGACAAGGTTTCTGATATTTGGTAATAACACTGACAAGGCATTAGACAGTTTAAAATCATGATTTTAAAAGAGGGGAGGGGAAGACGAGATAACGAATGCTTGCTTTATTAAGCCTTCCATCACTATATTCTTTTCTTTTTCTTTAATCACATTTGTTTTGTGTCAGGAATGGTCTTCCTGTTCTGATATTGTATCACTGCTGAGTTGCTTTAGAGACCAGATCTCTTCAAAATCAAAATGTGGTCTTTGATCTCTAACATGAAAACATGTTTGATAACCAGTGTCTAATTAGGACCTTTTATGCCAGAAATAGTACTATCTACACACACTGTAGAACAGAATTATATATGAGTCTGAGCTGGAGAGCTGGATGTAAGACTGAAGGCAAATATCTTTTTCAACAAGATGAACTTAGCAACTTATATAATAGAAATGAGTACACCCTGTGCATTCTCACTTAAATGTAAAACAACGTAACATTGTATCACCTCTGTAACCCCACAGCTAGAAGGTCCTGGGTTTGATTCCTGGCCTGGTTCTGGGGTCTTTATGGGTGGAGTTTGCATATTCTCCCTGTGGGTTCTCAGCAGGTTCTCCAGATTCCTCCCACAGTCCAAAACATCCATCCATCCATCCATCCATCCATTGGCTATACACTGTTTAATCCTTGTTGGAGGGGCTGGAGTCTATTCCAGCTGACTTATGGTGAAGGTAGGGGACACCCTGGACAGGTCATCAGTCCATCACAGGGCTACACATAGAGAAGAACAATCACACTCACTGACACACAAGGTTTTCTAACTTGTCATTGGTTTATTCATTTTAGTTGCACCAAGTTTCTCTTTTGGAGAATATATTTTCAATGTAGTTTTTTTAAGTGTTTTATTTTTTATAGAAAGAGATCAAATTCTCCGTGGTGACCGAGAAATAATGCAGTTATGAAGATGCTGAAACAATTTTGAATGATCTGACATTCAAGTGGAATTGTATACGGGTGCGCTCACATCTGCTGTATACTGTAGCTTACATTGGTGGTGAAACTGCTCATGAGTCAGTCCTATAAATCCAAGATCTGAATAATTTCTGGGACGGATTTAAAGCTACACTTTGCTAAATCACAAGCGCGACAATTAGGAAAGCAGCAGGACATATGATTGGATGAGTACTGTGAGGAAGTTGATTTCAATATATGGGCAGAAGCCTGATTTAGCAAGCTGATTTGTACCACCATTGATCCTTACTAGAGTGGCATTGCTCATTCTAACATTATTGATTTAATTGAGTGCTGCACAGTGGCTTGGTGGTTAGCACTTTCACCCTGCAGCTAGAAGACACCGTTTTGCGTCCCGGGCTTCCCGGGATCTTTCTTCATGGAGTTTGCATGTTCTCCCTGTGCATGTGTGGTTTTCTTTAGGTTCTCTGGCTTCCTCCCACTATCCAAAAACATGCTGAGGTTAATTGGTGACTCTAAATTGTGTGTAAGTGTGAATTTGAGTGTGACTGTTTG
Organism: Amphiprion ocellaris; assembly: GCF_022539595.1. NCBI lineage: Eukaryota > Metazoa > Chordata > Actinopteri > Pomacentridae > Amphiprion > Amphiprion ocellaris. The sequence continues at coordinate 11,152,074 of NC_072773.1, read as the reverse complement.
TCTCTATGTGCAGCCCTGTGATAGACTGGTGACCTGTCCAGGGTGTCCCCTGCCTTCACCATAAGTCCACTGGAATAGACTCCAGCCATCCCCCCACAACCCGGTGTATAGATAATGGATGGATGGATTTAATTGAACACCTTGCTTTTTTTTTTTTTAAATAAATGAAGGTTTCTTGCATACAGCAAGGATATCTGTTGGCCATGTTCACACCTGGGTCCCCACTGGGTGCCCACCTGGCAGCCTAGGGTGTTTGTTTTCAGCAGAGAGAAATACAATTTCACTTGAGAGCCTAATTACCTAATGGAGATGATTCAGATGTGTCAAACATTACATAATATATTGAAGTCCTATGTTCGTGACATGCCTTCCTGCCGCCCTCCGCCTACTGTGGCCAGATTGAATCTGACGTTTAGAGGCCAAGCAACGGAGGGATGGACAGATTAGTGAGTCTCCCTCCTCCTTCCCTCCCTCCCCCCTCCCTCTCTCTCTCCATCCCCGCCTCACTCTCTTTCTGCTCTTTTGCTGGATTACAGGCGGCGGCGGCGGATCGGCTCGTTGTTGCGGTCGAACCGGGAGTTTTTGCTTTTTTCTCTGCTGCGCTCCGCTGTTGTGCGCTCGTGGCCGGGGAGGAATGTGGGATCTGATCATGGGGTCATCATCAGCATCAGCTTCTGCAGCATCAGCACCACACTTTACTTTGTTCTCCGCAGCGCCGTATCACGAGGAGAGCGCACTAAAAGAAAAATAAAAAAAACTGTGGGTTTTGTCGTCGATTTTCATCGCGGGAAACTTTTCTTTTTCCCCTTTTTAAGAAAACCAAACAACTATATAAATATATATTTATATATTATTCGTTATATAGCGTGTGGAATGGAGATCCCAACTTTCCTGCTGTGGAGTCTTGCTCTGCTCTTCGTCGGAGGGGATATTTTCACCAGGTAAGATCAGCTTTGCAGGTGTCTTATTCCAATGAACCATTAAAAAGGCTGGAAGAAAGTTGGATTAACTATAAATTTAAAGTCAAATCAGAAAATCTGAAAAACCTTACACAATCACGATATCCCGAGTAATATTAAGATCACACTTTTATAATCTAAAAAATGCTAGTATTTTTTTTTTATCTTAAAAGAACACACCAGTCAGTTTAATTCTTCCTTGTTGTGCATCACCTCCCACGACTTTATCTCATCAATATTAAGGCACAGTACGCTTAAATCTGGGTAAAATGAATTTCTGTGCTTAACCTCTACATGCTTATATAAAAATACTCCTCCACACCCACATTCTGAAGTCAGCTTTCTTCTTTGTTTTCCCTCCGGCACATGAACCTGATGACACTATTTGCATAATGCATATGCATAGAAAGAGGTGATTGTTTTCCCTTGTTTTAATGGAGATGAATACCAGGTGAGTGGGTGTGCTTCTGGGTGGCAGATAATGTCACCCACCTCCAGGCCTGTTAAATAGGGGTCAAATATATCAGATGGCGCCATGATACACGTGGATAAGAGGGAAGACAAAATGCATTGAGATAGAGCTGCATGCAAGGGAAGGAAAGTGTGTAGGTGTTGTTCGTATGATCAGATGGACAGCTGCCATCATGAAATAAATCAAGATGATCATGCATGATTTCCAAAAAGCGATTCTTTCAAAATGAACCCATCCTATTTAACTAAGCATCCAATGTGAGGTGAAACTGACATTTTCAAGAAAAGCTTTACGCAGTGAAATTCTACTCCAAACATATTCTGTATTCTCTTGAAATATATAGGGTCTTTCCTACACAGATTTTCTTGGAGACAGGACAATCTAATTTTGAAAACTGAATGCATCACATGTTTCTTTAAACTTTATATTTTCAGTTGAGGCCTACATTCATGCGCACATTCAAAATCCCCTCATGCTCTTGTCGGTAAGCTTTCACAAGCTTCCAATTCGTAGGATAACCAGCAGCTGCGACTGAGCCTCAATCCCCCCAAAGCCAGATGCTGGCAAGTGCTTCCACTGAAAAGGGCAAAGGGTGAGCTACTTAAGTTTCTGGGTGAAATTTTGGCAAATCACTTCCATTGTCCCTCTTGGCTGTTCACCAGTAGAGGGAGTAATAGCTATTGTAATTGGATTTTCCTGCCTCCAGCCACTGCTGTTATTATTATTTTGTTCTCAGTACAATGCAGAGTGTAGGCTTTTCCTTGCACCTCATTATGTGTCAGCTCTCTCTCTCACACACTTATTGCTGTTCTGCGATTGGTGGCTGAAAGTCGCAAACTGCTTTCTTTCCTTCGCTCCACCATCTGAACAGAACTAGTCTGATTCCTTTTTTTAGCTCCTCATTTATCAATTTCACAAACAAAGTTGCTTAGCTAAGTCATGCCTCACCACCTTTGGTGTTGCGTGAATTTCACAGCTTTTCTTTCCAGCTGAAGTGTTACTTACCCTTAACTTTACTGAACACAATCTGCCTGGAATTGATGGTGTAATAACTTGCAGCAGAGACAGACTGGGCTATATAAAGACAGTAGCCTAACAGATCCACCATTTGGTCATCATTTGGACATGATGAAAACGTATATCGCTGCAACCAAATGCCATAAAAAGACTAAAAACAACAATAAAGTGAACATACTAGCAAGTGTGTGCAACCCAGGCCTTAAATATTAGAGTTTAAACCTCGGTTGTTGTTCAAAACTATTCCTGTTTACTCCTTTATGAGTAATGCTTGCAAAACACTACCTTGCCAAATGTTTCAGGGAATGACTTATAATAAAATTAGACTGACCACAAATGGTTCTGAGTAGTTAACAACAATTTTGTTCGGCTGGTGACAAATTCTCAGCCACACAGTTAATCCACACACTAGTCAGATGTGGTGTTTAAGGACAGTCACGTAATGTAGCCGCAGACACTTTGGAACAATAACTATAAAAGTCCACTTTGATGAGAACATGCTGTTGGCGTGCTGGATGCTGGTATGCCACTTAGGGCTGTAGCCTAAATATCCACAATTCCACCATTTGTTGTCTAACAAATCAGTTCAGGCAGCTCTGGATGTCCAACAATGATAATGACGCTGTGTTCGAAGTCGCCTCTTCAATCACTGCACCCAAAAAACTCAATAATTTACTGGATAACGGATGACCATTTTTTTGTATCATCACTAAAAAGGTGAAAGATTACGGAAAACCGAAATATTTGCAGCAGTGAAGTGTATTAAAATTCCATGGTGACATTGTTAGCATAAAGCAGCGTACCTGCCCTGAACACTGCTTGTTTTGTTTCAGTGTGGGAAACTTTGAGGGCTGCTGGAAGCTTCAATCTCAGAATTCAGACAAATAAAACCACAGAGAGGAAATAAATTGCACAACAAAAGAGCAGATTCCACACTTTGCTTTTACATTAGATTTGTGACTTTGAAAAATGCACATTTTTCATGCTAGCACACAGCTAATTGATGATATAGTAGTGCTGACTCAATTCTATTTAGGTGCATATGTTAATAATGGTATTGTTTACACCTGTGCTTTTTTTGCTATCACATGTCAAAATGTCATTAAAAGGAGCATTGTTTTTTTTGTTTTTTTTAATTAATAAATAATCAATGGCAAAGAAGTCATCTACACTTTTAATGGCAACTTCTTTTTTTTTTTTACTGATTTAAATATTTTTATACCATTCTTCTTTTGCAATATTTACAGCTTAAACTGACAATGAAACAAACACAAATCAAAATTCATATGCATAATATCTTATTCTTTTTAACTTCATTTGTTAATAACCTTGTTGACTACATACACTTTCAGAAGCTGTGTAACAATAGAAATCTTCCAACAGTTTACCAGTTTGGGAAGCAGCAAAAGTGTTGAGTCTGCAGTGTTCATTTAATTACATTTGATTCAGCTCTGATTGCAGCAGATAAGACACCAATGAGGCTCTTATCTGTTCACGAAGAACAGGGACATCAAAACTGTAACCAGCAATTGAAACATCATTTTCCATACACTAACACAGACAAGTCAGTAATGGACACCATCAGGTTTCGACTCTACAAGCAGAGGTGTTATTAGGAATCACTGTGGCTAGTACCAGCTCACTAGAAATGGAAGGAATATGCCAGTTTATGACACACACAATGTGACAGGATAAAACTAAAGAAATCCAGATAAAATTAAAATCTGAAGCTTAATGAATTAGAAAAATGAGGATCGAAATTATTTAGGCAGGGCACGGGTTGTAACAAACGTGCACTAAAATGCTAAAAAACACAATTATTTCATTTTTTGGTTAACATTATGACACTACAGCTGATATGATGCCACAAGCCAACTGCTAAAACCTCATTGGAGTAAGGCTAGATTACCAACAGAGCAAAGCTGACCCTTGGGTTGAAAACCTTCAGGATGTAGATCTTGGTTCCCCAGACTCTCAGGGGCACCAGTTAAATTCTAGTAAAGTGCACAGACAGCGTGAGGAGTGTGAGGACTCATTTCTATCCTGGGACACAATAGCAGCTTAATCTGGCCCTGCATGGGTGCAATAAATGCTGAATGCTCATAATCTGATGACATTTTACTGACCAATCCAACAGATATCTTAGGGGAAAAATTGGAATAGATAATCAGTGTAATGCCTGTGCTTTTCAGAAGTGCAGAGGAGGCCGGACTGCCCTTTGTTTCCATGTGGGCATACAAGAGATGTCAAAAAGTGGGAAGATTATACTTTAGCAAGATGTGGCAGCAAAATGTGATGGATTTAATCCCAACATTTCACAATCTTTCCGGTCTGTCATGTTTGTCCTTAAACCTGTTCTCAGGTGACACAGTTCTCCTGACTAATCTGTGTGAGAGGCTGAGTCAGCGGACAAATCCCTCGTACTGTCCCCAGAACACATTCTCCAATAGCACAGTGATTTGATCATGTTCCTCTGGCTGCATGAACCAGCTCTAAAGATTCTGTGCCGGCTGTCAGTGCAAGAACACTTCACTGCTGCCACTTAAAGCCTTCTACTCAGTGTAAGGTAACATGTTACATGCAAACATTAAAGAGAAGTTTATGCTCATAATTTATTTGTGTAATCAAATATGCTGACAAAGTCTTAATTCTTGATGATTAAATACATTTGAATTAATTCATTTGGGAAGTGTTGTTTTTAAGAATGAAAAAAACCCTATATATGTAAAAAATAAAAACAGAGAAGATATACAGTTCCTCTTGTAACACATCAAAGACTTACTAACACATTTGCATTTTACCATGGACACAGAAAATTTATCGTGAAAATATATCACTCTGACAACACTCTTGTTTTAAATGTATTTTATGTATTATAAATATTAACAACAATAAATAAATTCAGGGAGTTTGCATGTTCTGTCTGTGCATGAGTGGGTTTTCTCTGGGTTCTTCGGCTTCCTCCCACAGTCCAAAAATATGCTGAGGTTAATTGGTGATTCTAAATTGTCCGTAGGTGTGAATGTGAGAGTGATTGTTTGTCTGTTTATGTGGCCCTGCGATGGACTTTGGCTTAAGGGAGCTGTGATAGGCTCCACCCTATGTATAGATGGATGGAAATAAATTCAGCCTAACAATAAATATCCCAGCTGAATATATAAGTGTAAACAAGGCTCCAACTCTAACTGGGTTTGGTGTTTTTGGTCACGACCTCCAAATTGTAGTTTTTTTAGTAGCTGTGAATTCTAAAATCACAACACTGACAATAAAAATCACATTAGTTTGTCTTGTTTTGTCCAGGGAAGGAGCAAGGTTAGCAACATAATGCCTGTACTATGCATCAGTGACGAAAGGTACTCGGTGACTATTCAAATTTGGAGACGTTCTGTGTCTTTAGGCTTTCAAAAATAGCACAGAATCCTCACTGACCTGAACATGAGCCCTGCAGCATTTTCCACTCTGACAAGGACAGATCTGTTCTACTGTGAAGCTTCTCCAACAGCAGCTCTTTACACTACGATCGCCCAAATCACAGTTTTGATCAAGAGAGGATAGAGACCTTGTGTTTGAAAACACTACTCTCTGCCTACAGGATAAGGATTCACACTTCCAAACTGCTAAAGTGTCCTTGAGCAAAACAATGATTTCCTCCCAGCTGTTTGATAGCTGACCTTTGACCTCCCTGTAGAGGAAGAAACACAACACAGAACACGTTCTCCTTATGTTTTCCTTCTATGGATGTACTGATCAAGGTTATTTGCTCCCCATATGATCTGAGTCATCTAATAATTATTATCTGCCTATATCCGATACCATTTTCCCAGTTAATATATACATATTGTATACATGTTGGCAAGCAATTAAAGTGGTGTCATGAAAAAGTCTCCTGAGATGCTTAATGACGTCAGGCCAGTGGACATGTTTAGTTGCTCTGTGACAGATGAAATCTTGAAAAAATTCATGGCAGAAATCGCAGCAGCATAGATTGTTGCCATTTAATATAGATGTACCCACAGACAAAATGACGTTGCGCTGAGCACAGTCATGTGTTATGCATGTGTACATTATGTATGGATACTGAATTGCATGACCTAAATATGTAGTGGGAATTGATGGGACTCGGAAACACCCCCACAATTAAATCAATTGTTCCCTGTATCATTTCCGACTGATAAGTCCTGTTAAGTCCACAGCAGTTGATTTGTAGTAGGATCACAATCATGTGATCGTCAGCAGGCAGCTGACAAAGTGTTCACTTGTTGTCATAATTATAGTGACACCATGCCACTATCTCGCAATGATACAGAAATCTTCAACAAATCCATGGATCCAGACTTTAAGTTGCATCACTGCCAGAATCTAATCAATTGGTCCTTGTGTCATTTCAATTCAATTCAATTTTATTTATATAGCGCCAATTACAGTCAAATTATCTCGAGACGCTTTACAGAACCCATATGCCTGACCCCCAGAGCAAGCCAAAAGGCGACAGTGGCAAGGAAAACACCCTTTTAACAGGGAAAAAAACCTCGAGCAGAACCCGGCTCTAATGTGGGGGGACCCATCTGCCTGCTGGCCGGGCGGGTTGAGAGGGACAGAAGAGGTAGAGAGGTAGAGATAGAGGGGTAGAGGTAGAGATAGAGGGATACAGATAGAGGGGTAGAGATAGAGAGATGGGGGGGTGGGACACAAGGACCATAAAACACAGCCACACATCTGAAGCATCCAGCATCCAGCTCTGGGACCAGGGACACTCGGAGAAAGGACACAGAAAGAAACAGAGTGAATGTAATGCAATAATGGTATATATAATAAATACATAGGTAGTTAGAGAAGGGCTCAGTGCATCAAGAGAGGTTCCCCAGCAGCCATTTCTGACTTTCCCTGAAAATGTCATCCAAAACCGTTAGTCCAATTTTGAATAATGTTGCTAACAGACAGACAGACAGACAGACAGAGAGACAAACAGTCGGACAAATTACACCCATCATCACATCACTCCTTGGAGGAGTAATTAAAGATTGGGCCTAGGTTTGTGCTGATGTCGATCAGTAAAGAATTTCCTTGATTGACACTGATGTGGATCTTGGGATTGGCATCAAGACGTCCTGATCTCATTGTACTAATATCCTTGTTTTTCTCTTTCTTTTTAAATTATTCAGCAATGAGCTAGAAGTGCACTCCTATCCCCTGCCAAGGCCAATATCCTCCTAAAGTTGTCTGAATCAACAGCACCTATCCAGAAAGTTTCATGAATTTTGACTCGGTAGTTTTTGCGTAATCTCTCTGACAAACAGACACACAAACAAACAAATGTCATTGATTACCAACCAATTCCTCGGCTCTGGTCTTGGGAAAGGAAAAAGTTGACAGAGGAGTTTGACACCAGGCAGTCACTGAATATTGATAGACTGGACTCGATCAGCTGTGTTGAGCCAGAAGGATGATGGCTGTAAAAGTATACATAGCCTAATAGAGAACAAAAGCAGTTCAACCTGAATCCTCGGAATATAGGCAAGTGGGGCAAGGCAGAGTTGTCTTCAGTGTCTTGAAAAGCAGCTTTTTGATTGTGATTTTTTGTTCATTTTGACTGCTTTAGACAGATTTTAGACAAGCTTGAAGTGTGATAGTTTGATTTGACTGGAATGATACATTTAAGGTTGTACGTAGCATTTGGTCACAAACATTCAAAGTCTCTTTGCCTTGGCTGGGAACAATGTTTTGCATTGTGGGAAAACAGAGCTTATTTTGCAGAGTTTGCTTCAGAAAATGTAATATTTGCTGTACCATAAAATCTAATTTGGTTGGCATACATAAACACTGTCCATAATGCCTTGATGGTACTCCCTTGTGGGCAACATGGGCGAGTAGTTGTTGTTATTCTACTACTTTTCTAATATGTGTAGTCTAGTCAGGAGTCCACTTTGAGAACTCTGGTTCATACATGTGCAGAAGGTTGTATGTCTGCATTCCTGGCATAAAAACTAACGCCAAATATGTGCAACATTGTCCTAGCTGCTGCGCGGCCACAAAGTTTGGGAAGCACATGGACATCCTTTATGGAGTCTTATAGACTTGGATCGATGAAATTGCTCTTCATACTGAACACAGAAAACCTCACTAGGTATGGCATCAGAATACTTGCTTAGCGACACGTCATTGCCTTAGTTAAGTTTTGGGAAATTCATTTAATTGACAAAGTTTGTTTAGTTTTTCAGTTATTGACCAAAATTTTTATATTTTTGTCCAATCTGTCTGAAATCTTTGACCATTGGAGGCACTCTGAAGGAAGGTTTTGCTTGTGCATGTTCACAAAGATGCGTGTTAGGGGTGAACATAATTAACACAGCAATTCATTCAGAAGAGCTTGGCAACGCAAATTATTTGCATAGAAATGCAATTTCTTGTAGACAGAATTGTTGGGACACACTTGAATAGGTTTAATCAGTGTCTAGTCATTCTGCTCCTGTCTCAGCAGCAAGCCCATTTTAGATTGTTGTAAAGTTACTATAGCACTTTTTCCTATTATTTAAAATTTTTTAAACAATCTTTTCACACATCCAATAAAGATTTAGAGTGGCATGTTGATTCTGGCACTCCATATTTAAGTGTCGTAATTGTGACAAACACTATCAGAGCACTGATGTCGTCGATGAAAAATCTGTTTGCTAGAGCAGATACAGACATTTTATTATTTAAGTTAATGCACTGCAAACACACATAGAAACACATGCCTTATTGCTTCTACTATCTGTTTTTGTCTCATTATGATTTATTGAATTGGAGGATTTTGATGCCACTGTATTGCAGTGCCGCTCATCTTACACCGGTGCTAATAAAACAAATTAAACAGAGAGGATCAGGGGATTGACACTCTACTTGTGTTCAGGTAATGAGCAGTGTCAGTATATAAAAACTAATTTGGCTTGTTAGTGTGTGCTGCACATTATGCTCGCAAAAAGACGCCATAAATTTGAGTGAGACTGCCGCTCTTTGTCTTTCTTCACCTCCATCTCCTCTCCCCATCTGTTTAATGTTAGCTCGTAAACAGACGGCAGATCCAGGCCTCAGGAGAGACGTTTAATGAAAGTGAAATATAGAAGGAAGACGAGCGTCTGCAATTGCACGCTCTCAACTGTTTGTCATGGATGGAGGGGTGAGAAAATAGAGAGGTGCAAATGTTTAGTGAATCTCCCCAGAAAGCCATCAAATGTTCAAACCTGTGCACATCTTTTCCCAGAATACAGCGATGCTTCTTTTGGACAAGAAATAAAGTCACATTTTTGTCAGACGATCTCACATCAGTTTATAGAGTCAGAGAAAATCTAATGTCAGAAATCAGCGACATTTTAAATAAATGTTTATTGTTGATATCAAAAGTCTGCAACACAAGATTAATTCAGTCAATAAAAGCTTTCACATTTTCAGCATCTGCTAGATGTTTGGATTAAGAATCCTCTGGTACACATAAGTGTCACACTTCTGATGTGCTCATAATAAATAGAAGGAGAGCAGAACATGAGCAGCAGCAGCTGTCATTACATACAGCAGAACTGCCAGAAGTCAAAATTCATCTGAAGAAAACATGTTTTAAAGGCTTGCACTCTGTGACATAAAGAGGTAACGTCATTGTCCTGGTTAACTGGACATTTACATGCAGCTCATATCAGGAAAGCTATTGACCAGGATTTGAAATGGCACAAAATAAAGGTTTGAAATGAAAATGTGAACATTGTAGTATTGTAATACTATATATCCTAAAAATTCACAGTAAACCCATAATTCTGATTCACTAGTACATCAAGGTTCTGCAATATGAATATTACAATACAATAAATAGTCGGATTTGTCCCCAGCAGAAGTATGCTTCCACACACAGTCTCGTCCCCTCCGTGTGAAGAGGCCTGTCTGACCTTGGCGTACAAATGGATTTCTTGAAGGAAAAACTCTTTATTTCCAGATTTAGAAACTGCCAATTAGTGAATAAATCCAGGAGTCACATAGTGATTAATTAATTCATTCAGTGTCCCCATTTTTTCAGACATGACAGTGATTGCCAGACTAAAAATAAAAGTCTGGATGGATGGAGCTATGGTAAAAATGTTAATGACATGGCAGAAATATTGATTCTTTTTCCTTTTTCTTATTTATTTTTTCTTTTCTTTTTTTGTGCTTCGTTGCGGAGGTCAGTTTACCATGTAGCTGTGTGCTGTAATGCTGTGCTCTCTAGGAAGCTGACTTTCTTCAAATGTCAGCTCTATTTCAAAGGTCACTGAATGGCGTTTCTTTGTTGGTCAACAAGAACAAGCCCTAATGTGGTCCATTTTTCCGTCAATTCCCCCCAGTAGCCTTTGTGACTTTGAATGTCAATGAAACCTTGAATTTTGTTTCCATTTATTTATTGCAGAACAGTCAGCTCTTTTGATTCAAGATGATAGTATTGCCCCCAAAAATAGATTCTAATCCACAGTGTGTATCTGAAAATAACTGTTGATAAAGCTGTGCCTGTTTTCAGCCTCCATCATGTATAAGTGCATGCTGTTTGTATTTAGGCTGCTGTTTCAGAATACAAAACTGCCACCTGGTGGTATCTGAGCTGTGCTGCTCTGCATCAAAGCTGTGGCTATCACTGGGCTCTGGGCCCTCAAGCACTCCTTGACAGCTTTAAAGGAAGTCCCATCAAAAACAATTATTGAAATGTTTGCTGTTATTACCCTCCTGACATGTTCAGAGGAGAAAATGCACAAGAGCTGATTTAATTGAGAAATCATCATTTTGAAATTGACAACAATGTCCAAAGTTGTTATCTTGTTCAAAGATATTTTATGTGCTTGTGTATAGTCTAGTATAGTCCAATGACAACTTATTTTTGGGTAAACTAAAATAATTTGAAGGTTTCTGGAGCGAGGTACAGCATGTTGTTCCATCTGAAGCTGCGCTGGTAGGTTCTCTGCTGTCAGCCTCCTTGTGGACGAATGCACCCTGTGGAGGCTCGGCTGAAGAAAAATACACCAACCAGCCTTTCATCAATGTAGCTTTTGAATGGTGATAAAAGTAGAGATATTTGAAAGGCTACAGCTGATTACTGAAATTTTGCACCAACAGTTTTCATCTCAGATTTTAATCGTTTTCATTCAAAAATGTTGTCATCATGATAATAAATGACAAAACAACACATTTGTTGTCAACGATGTTGTTAGCTAAAGAGACTCACTGTAATTTTCAGACTTTATCATAAATACCTCAAAAGATTGGAGAGATATATAAACTTGTATTAATAGTATAAGGCATAGTATAAAATTAATACCTCAATGACCTCAAATAAATAAGTGTACTTTGCTGTTCTTATTTCCATAGTTTAAAAGAACAAATACAAATACAAAAATAATAACTACATTACCGTTCAAAAGTTTGGGGTCACTTAGAAATGTCCTAATTTTTGAAAGAAACACAGTCTTTTAATGAAGATAATCCTATTTAAAATTGATTTTTAATGGAATATCTACATAGGGGTACAGAGGAACATTTCCAGCAACCATCACTGCTGTGTTCTAATGCTACATTGTGTTAGTTAATGGTGTTGAAATGTTAACTGATGATTTGAAAACTCTTGTGCAATTATGTTAGCATGTGAATCAAAGTGTGAGTTTTCATGGAAAACATGAAATTGTCTGGTTGACCCCAAACTTCTCAATGGCAGTGTATATCATTTAACTCTATTACCAAAATAATCATGTATTTTCTTTCAGAATGCTAATGTGTATGAATGCTCATACAATGAATCTTCATCATGAAAACATGTTTTTTATGATTTTTGTGAAATCTAAATATGGCTGAAGGATTTGGAGAAGATAGTTGAATAAGATTTTTATGACATTTAATTTGACTTTCAAAATAGTTTTTGTGGAGTAAATGTAAAACTTGTGATGGAGTGTGAGCATACGATAGGTAGTGAAAAGAATGACTGTCACACAAGGAAGACAACATGAATTTGTAAAACCAGAGCCGGCAGTTTAAACTCTGGTTCAAACCTGCTGCAAAATGTATGAGGTGTGGCTAATAAATGATGAAACTGGGTTCATGTCAGACCACAGAGTGCTTGTCTGAACCATATAGTGTACACTTATCAATAGGTATTAATATTCCTGAAAATTTTGTCTGCTCTGTTGAAATAGATCAGTCGTTCAGCCTTAGTGACTAAATAGATTTATATTAATATTTAGATCCATCCATATTCTTTCACACAGTGGAAATGATACAATAGTCAAATTAAAAAGAACAATAATAATTTCATATACATAGAAAATGCATCAAATATGAAACGTGTCACCAATATAAATGACTCCACAGATATTTTGCATTTCCTCTCTGCTCTTTTAGCCTCTTTTAGCTCTTTGTTTCTTTTTGTTTCACCTTTATGGTTCGTGTTAGTCTCCCTGTGATCATCAGCCTCATTGTAAATTACAGCTGGCAAAAAAAATCAATAATAAACCTGACTAAAATGATCACTCTTTTGGTAATGTCACCAAAACTGAAAATGTAGAAGTTTCATAAAAGTAGAATAAATGGCAGAGCCACTGTATTGCATCTTATTAGAGTTTACCGGCTTTAGTTTTGTTTGTTTGTTTGTTTTTGTGAGTCAGTTTCATCGTAGCACTTGATGGTTTTTGCGACTGCACTTGGGGATATATTCAAAGTTTTTACAATTTTCCAGACTAACTGACCTTCAGTTCTTAAAGTAATGATGGAATGCCGTTTCTTTTTACTTAGCTGAATGGTTCTTGCCACAATATGGATTCTAACGGTTGTCAAATAGGGCTTGTCAACTGTGTACCAACCTGACATCTGCACAATACAACTGATGGTCCCAACCCCATTAAGAAGGCAAGAAATTCCACAAATGAACCTTGACAAGGGACACCTGTGCAGTGAAAACCACTTCAGGTGACTACCTCATGAAGCTCATTGGCAGAATGCCAAGAGTGTGCAAAGTAGTAATCAAAGCAAGAAGAATCTAAAAGAATCTAAAATATAAAACATGTTTTATGTGTTCATTCATAGTTTTGATTCCTTTCAATGAGAATCTACAATGTAAATAGTCATGAAAATAAAGAAAACTATTAAATGAGAAGGTGTGTCCAAACTTTTGAACGGTAGTATATATATATATATATATATATATATATATATATATATATATATATATATATATATATATATATATATATATATATATATATATATATATACACTGTATATATACTGTAAATTGTGTTAGGTGCCACAACTGATGAATTTCCATGAGTCAGTGATGGAGTGTTTGTATGAATAAGTGATGCTTCTGTTACATCATGGCAACACTGAAAAAAAACTTGGCCATTTTACTTTTTAAAACTTACAGATTTTTTTTTTCTTTTAATCATTAAGCATCTTGAGATTCAAGAAAAAAACTTAAATGGTTGAAACTGGTCGAAAAGAGAGAACCAGGGGGAGGAACTCCTCTAGATTAAAATTAAAACATTTATCCATCAAAATGTTGTAAAGAGACATTTTAGAGTTTGGGGCATTAGGATGTGTGGGGTTTGTTCACAAACAGTTAGTAGTACCACTCAGTGGCTTTAAACTGAATTTGCAATGATACAGCTGTTGGTCAAGAAGGTTCAATTTTTAGAAGCTAAAACCAATGACATGCAAAGTGTTTTATTACAGCAACCTCTAAAGCTTTTTCTGTCCTTGTAAACAGTCCTACATTATTACTTACAGACCAGTTAACCATTAATATTGTGTCATATTACGAGGTTTGTTTTTATGTATGTCTCTAACTGTGTCTGAGGCTCTGCCAGGTTTTCCTGTGGACACATGGTGTGGCTTGATGACTGCTGAAGGCTGCTATGTTTGCTGTTTGTCTCCTTTAGGGCCATGCTGAGTGACATTGGGGACTATGTAGGTACAGACATTCAAATATCCTGGTTACCAAATCTGGATGATTTAATGAAGGGCTATGCCAGAAATTTTCGCCCTGGGATAGGAGGTGAGTATGAGATCTACTGCTTGTGGCGTTGGGTTGCATTTCACCCTGTCACATTTACAGCCATCCTTAGCATAACCCACCCCAAGTCCAAGTACAGGAACATGGATGTTTGCATTTCATTTCCATTAAACCCAGAAGTGTCTTTGTTTTTGCTTCTTCTTGTGCGACATTAGAACAAAAGCTGTATTTATCTCATGCAAATACCTGCTTTACTCTTGTGTTAACGACACGAAATCATCTGGTAAAGCTTTGCTGAAGGGATTATAAAGGACGATGCCCTTCAAGGACAAGCTGGAGAGGAGGGGCGGCACAAACAATGTGCCCCGCTCTGGAGACTTTGCTAAGAATGGCTGCAAAATGTGAAACATCCAATGACCACAGCGATAGATTTCTCAATCTCACAGCTTAACTCAGCTGAGCAAAGGTGAAAATATGGGGCAAGAGCGTTGCTATCACACCGTCCTGTGCACTACACAGCCCATCATTGCACAGCGTCATGTGGTCACTACATTCTATTGATGTAACATTATAATACGCTGAAAATAAGAGCTGAAATGAAGGGCTGTTGTGATCATCAGGGAATCATGTCTGTTGTTTGGGCTTATTCACTTCATTCACCTCATACCCCAAAACTCTTAAAATGGAGTTATAACAGTGTTATAAATATAAAGCTTCAAAGGGATTTATAATGTTTTGTACCCTGCATATAAAATAAAGTTTACAAGTATGACTTAGCGCTGACAAGGAAATGTGACTGATAAATATTATTTTATTTGTAATGTTTTTTAGTAAATATTTTTGCTTCTTGTTACCATTGTTAACATTGTTGCAATGAACATGACAAAAACCATAAATTGCACACAAACTGATTTGTGTGATTTGTGAAAATGGAAAACCATCCTGATTAACCAAAGATCTATGAATAGCATTTTTTTTTGAAAACATTTTTGCATTGCATTACGTTTCATTTATTTGTCTGATGCTTTTGTCCAAAGTGGCTCGCTACATGTGTGTTCCACCTCCATAACACAAGTGCTGTATGTCATTAAAGACCAGAAGTGCATCCCTCGCAAACCAAGTAAAGCGCTTGTGAATTACTACAGTGGGACGTTGATATGATTCATTAACGCTGCCCAAGAGAGCTTAAGCCTCCTAACCCTTCAAAGTTTTTGGCCATTTTCTGCTCCTATTACATTTTTTCTCACTATGGGCTCATTCTTCACTGCAACATAAAGTACTGAATCTCTATGGAAACAGCAGTACCCAGCTAAATCACTAATAATTTCACAGTTGCACCAAGGAGCACAATTTTTTTTAGTTTTAGCACATTCTAGCTAGTACAGATGATTTATTTTTGACAAATTTTTAAATGAGATATATCCAAGCAAGTGATTTTGATGACATCACAGTTTCCCACTTAGATTTGATTAAGTTTCCAGATGGAACTGCAGGCCACAAATGAGTAGTGCTACAACAGTTGAAAATCAGACTGTTGCTTCTGTTTTTAAAATTTCAGACTCATATATAGAGTAATTTTGCAGATTTTTAAAATACAACATGTTGTTTAAAGGCGCCTATGGATTTTTGGGTTCAGAAGGTTAAGAAAACAGAAACAAAGAAATCTTTTTTTTTCCATATACAAAAGTTTGGGGTCACCCAGGCAATTTCATGTTTTCCATGAAAACTCACCATCTTATTCATGTGCTAATATAATTGCACAAGGGTTTTCTAATCACCAATTAGCCTTTCAAGACGATTAGCTAACACAATGTACCATTAGAACACAGGAATGATGGTTACTATACTCCTATGTAGATATTCCAACAATGTCTAGACTGGATTTCTGATTCATTTAATGTTATCTTCATTGAAAAAAACGTGCATTTCTTTCCAAAATAAGGACATTTCTAAGTGACCCCAAACTTTTGAGTGGTAGTGTACATCAATACGCGCTATCATGGTTTCTAGAGTTCAAATCCTATTTACAAATGCAGTGTTACTACATTATATATAACTCTCCTCTCTCCTGTTTACTTTGCCATACAACAAACATGCCATTGTAAGTCACCTCACAGACATGCAGCGCGTGGTCAATAGAATGATGGCTTGCCAGAAATGGGTATGTGAAGGGGTTGAATGATGGGGAATAGCAATATATGATTCCTTAATGTTCAGTATAAATAGCCTTTCTGTTCTGCATCATTGAGCTCCCCTGTAGTTTCTGCCCTCCAGCGTCCGATCACTGAGCCACACTCCATGCTAATCATATGGCAAACTGTTGAGTAAAAACGCTACAGTGTATTTGTGTGTATGTGTGCACGTGTATGTGTGTGTATGCTGGCAGAAGTTCACTCTGCGCGAGTCCATGAAAGCCCAGTGCTGTTTATGAATGCCCACAGTGTGATGTGCCACTTAGCATGGTTAAACTGGATAATGCCTAATCTCTATGCACTGTAGGAGTGTTTGAGACGTGGGAGGACAGTGGGTGGGAGGGAAACAGATGGGTGATGGCGTGAGGATGGGAGGGACCGATGGATTCAGAATGAGTCGAGAAAGGGTGTGTGTGTGTGTGTGTGTGTGTGTGTGTGTGCCTGTGTGGGGGTGTGTTGGATGGGGAAGGTTTGCCCTGTTTTCTCACTTCTTCCTCTGCAGGTCCACCAGTGAATGTGGCCATGGCTATTGAAGTGGCCAGCATTGACCACATCTCTGAGGCCAACATGGTAAAGTATTCAGTGACTTTCTTCTTTTTTTTCTCCTCTGAGATTCTGTATCACTCAGCTTCACATGTGCAGCGAAGATCAAAGATTTGCTATTTGCATAATCCTGATTTATCCCACTTGAGGTGTTAGAAGTACTCCGTATGAACACGTGTGACACGTTGGCTGAGTTGTTGGATAATTTGTTATTTTCATGAATTTTGTACACTAAGAGCCAAATCTAGTGGAACCATTCACAATTTGTATGTGGCTCTGATTATATCAATATTATGTGAAACTGCAGCCTTCTCTGCTGCACTTTCAGAGTCGTTGAACTTGCTTGTTTTTTGTAACAGCGCCACTTACTGAAGTGCTGATTGCTATAGTGCATGATTTATGGCTGGAAAAGTTTATTCCAAACAAACAGTGCTTTCTAATCAACAGGTTGTGGCTTGTTACTCACAATTTGGCAAGGTAATCATAACTGAAGACATCACAACTGTTTTCATCATGAGAAATAAAATTTCACATGCACATTTCATTGATTGTCATCCATCTTGTCCAGAAATCCGATCCTTGTTTGAATACATATTGCTCTCTTAGATATCCAATTCAGCAGGTGGCATTGTCATGAAAAACGAGGGTCCTAAAAATGTGGTCCAATATGCTCCCTGCTGCACCAAAGCTCAACTCACTGCAGCATATGAAGACACATGCAAATAGACAAAACACAAATCAACTAATAAAAACATCTTTCCCAATTTGACAATAGCAAAGTGAAGAAATATACCCAGATTGAGAGCCAACAACGAAACTCAGCTGTTTACCAGCAGATACAATATCTAAAACATGCAATTAGAAAGTTACAACAAATTTTAGCTCATTTTCCAACACCTTGGTTTACAGTCAACTTCAGTAACTTCTTGAGTCACTATGGCAGCAATAACTACGTCTTTACCATGG
Source organism: Amphiprion ocellaris (assembly GCF_022539595.1). Classification (NCBI taxonomy): domain Eukaryota; kingdom Metazoa; phylum Chordata; class Actinopteri; family Pomacentridae; genus Amphiprion; species Amphiprion ocellaris. The sequence continues at coordinate 11,133,936 of NC_072773.1, read as the reverse complement.
TTGTCACTTTTTAATGTCCTCCTAGACACATTTGTTTTCTCAGCTTATTTCTGTTTTATTCAGCTTTATTTCTGAGTCCACTGAGCTCTCACTGACATTATATCAAAACCTGAAGCTGACACCCATCATTCATTATTCAGTTCTTCTACGAGAGCAACAATTTGATACAAATTTATAGTAGAAATGACAACAGAATTAACTTTTTTGGACTGATCTCGAATTACTTTAGATTATAGTTCAAGCATGTTGGGTGGTTGCAGTTTCTTTCCTCCTTTAGTACTGACTGTTTGGCCTCTGTCAGCATGTTGATGTGCAGTGTGATATAGTCTGTAGAAAAGAAAAGTATGACAGTTACAGATGCAGTATTAGGAAAGGTGTCTTGTCAACTGTGCAAAATTTACACATTTCAGTTAGTCAGCTTTGAAGTCTGTGTTTTTACTAGTAAACTACTGAGAGTCAAAATAAACTGAGCTTGTGTCAGATTTCCACAAAATTTCAGCAATTACAGAGGGGCTTCGTCAGTTTCAGTTCTTATTCCCAGTAGGTTGGCGGGGACAAAGAAAATAGACTGAGACTTCATGTTGAACAAAAATACAGAGTAATGCAGCAATTTTTGTCAGCATTGACAAATTATCTTCAGAGCCTCAAAAGACATAATTCAGGCTGAGACAAACTCATCATGACTAGCAAACTTATCTTAAGTGTGCAGTTATCTCACTTTAGGTATTCTTATTTTCATAATTGCACCTTCTATATAATACTTTTTTACTAGGGTTGGATGCTTGGATTCATGGAATTCTATTACACTTTGTTAGTCTTTGTTCTGTTGTAAGTTTCTCTTTTGCTGGATTTCAGCATTTCTATTCCGATATACGCTACTGTTCTACAGTTTGGGGTCACTTAGAAATGTCTGTATTTTTGAAAGAAAAATATTTTTTTCAATGAAGATAACATTAAATGAATCAGAAATATAGTCTAGACATTGTTAATATGGTAAACGACTATTTTGGCTGGAAATGGCTGATTTTTAATAGAATATCTACATAGAGGTACAGAGGAACATTTCCAGCAACCATCACTCCTGTGTTCTAATGCTACATTGTGTTAGCTAATGGTGTTGAAAGGTAATTGGTGATTAGAAAACCCTTGTGCAATTATGTTAGCACATTAATAAGTGTGAGTTTTCATGGAAACCATGAAATGGCCTGGGTGACCCAAACTTTGTAAAGGTAGTGTATTTTGGCCACAATCCACCACAGAAAATTCCTTGTATGTGTGAACGTACTTCGTAACCAGCAAATTATTCCGATTCTTGTTACACCAAACTGATGTGCATTTGAATTGTCTTTGTTAACTTAATTTTTTTGGATAAAAAGTTTATTAGAGACAAAATAAATTGATAATCTTTTTCCGGACAGGAGTACACCATGACCGTATTCCTACGACAGAGCTGGCATGATGACCGCCTGTCCTACAATCACACCAACAAGACTCTGGGGCTGGACAGTCGGTTTGTGGACAAGCTATGGCTGCCTGACACCTTCATCGTTAATGCCAAATCTGCTTGGTTTCACGATGTCACCGTGGAGAACAAGCTGATCCGCCTGCAGCCCAATGGAGTCATTCTATACAGCAGCCGGTATAAACAAACAGCTTATTGTCTTCTCTATTCTCTGCCTAAAGAGAATTATCAGTCAACTCTGCATTTCCCTCTTAGTTAAACAGAGATTTTCAGAGTCTTTCAAATCATTGTTTTGCATCTTTATGATTTTGATTCAGTCTTAGTGTTCTCCTAAGCATTGTTTTCAGAAAAAAAAAATCTGAAAAATCCACTGTATGTCCAACACCAGTCAGAACAGAAAGTCAGCTGGGGAACACAGTGGACTATTTCACTGAAGAGTCAGATATTTTCCTGAGGATTGAAAAAGCGGCAATATTGGAATTACATCAAAATATGACAAGAGAAAATTGATGTCACCTCAAAGATGCCAGGGGCCTGTACTTTGAAGCTCAACATGTCCAGGGTATCCTTTCATGATCTGGCTTCACCTAACAACCACAGGCATGCAGTTTTCACACAGCTGGTCACTGACTCAATAAGTCAACCCAGGGTTTCTAGATCTAGCCTTCAGCACTCTCCACATAGGAGAGATGGTGTTAGCACCAGATGACCAACCACAAATATATGAAGGTCTAAAACTGCATATTTTTCACAAGAAGAACAAACTGTAATCCTCAACAAATGTGGCATTAAAGATGTATTACAGGCTACAAGCAACAGCTGCTGCAGCCAAAGCAGGTTAATAGGTTTACCACTATCGCTGACCCATTTAAGGCACAAGGAAGTCTGATTATAGTTACAGTTGAGTGTTCCATAACGCTACATGTGCTGCTTAGATGTTATCTATTCTTGTGGCTCGATTTAGCCTTATTTTTTCAGCTGCAACCCTGGAGGTGTTGCATGGTCTTGAGAGCAGGCAAAGAACAAATACTAAAACATGATTCAAACAAGTAAGTAGGCTTAATGCAAATCATATAAGGTTAGAGAGTGCTTTATGAATCTCTATGTTAGGATTATATTTCTTTACAAAGGCCTATAGAACAGTGAAGTTGTTTTAAAAGATCTTGCTCTCAACCACACACACAAACACCAAAGCAAGAAAGAGAGAAGCTCCTTGTACTGAAAATCTATACCTGTTATATCTGTGCTCATCGGAGAAAGAAAAGGGTATGGACAGTTTCTAAAAACTCTTGGTTTCCTAAGAGAACCTCTCACTGTTTGCGCAAAGAGTCATTTTTGAGGAGAACTCAACCGTCAGTCGGTGGTGCTTTTATATGTGTTGATCGTTTATCTGGAAAATAACCTGCTATGCGTGAGGTTAGGTGTGCAGCATATGTTACCATGGTGATGTATCTTGGTAAAAAGTGAACCAATGTCAGCGTCCTGACAGTCCAGAGTTATACCTGAAGTTACCCTGTTAACCTCACAGCTCATAGTACAGGTCTCAAGTCTAAGTGGGTGACACTGTGCAAATAAAGTGAAAGTTATATTGGCATACATGAAGTTTTGATTTAGCTGTTTTGTTCCTAGCATCACTTCGACAGTGGCATGTGACATGGACCTCACCAAGTATCCCATGGACGAACAGGAGTGTATGCTAGACTTGGAAAGCTGTAAGTTGAGATCTCAAACATTTATCAAACTTCCTCTCACCATCCTTTTGAAAATAAAATGTTATCTCAGTTCATTGCTATAATATTTCACTGTTCAAACTGTGACATTTATAAAAGGTTTCAGTGTTGCAAACTCCTTACATTCCTAAGTTGAAAGAAAAATGCTACATGTTGAGCAAACCTCACATTGCACGTCTTTGTAGGTCAGATGGATAAAATGTCTTGTTGTCATATGTTTTTTATTGTCTTTATGTTCTAGATGGTTATTCCTCAGAGGACATTGTGTATCACTGGTCAGAGAGTCAGAGACACATCCATGGCCTGGACAAACTAGAGCTTTCCCAGTTCACCATCACAGACTACCGCTTTGTCACTGAGATGATGAACTTCAAATCAGGTGAGCATCTATTTTGTTTTTCTGTTTTTCTTCAGGTGTCAAGGTTAGTGCTGGCACAGCTGTTCTCAAGGCAGCCAATCCTTGCAAGTCTCTCATATGTTTTGGACATCATGTACTATTTTGAGTATTCTACTTGGCTTGTTTCTGGTGCTTGAGAACTCTCCACATTCCTTTTGAAGCCACATCTTTTTTCAAGTTCTGTGGTTATATTCTATGCATAGAAGGAATGGATCAAGACAGACTTGCTGCTGGGCCAGGCAGGAGATTTAGGAGATGACAGGAAATGTTGCTGTGGAGATGCGGTCTGCAACATCATTTTCTGTCTTGAATCTTAAATTTTGCCACTTGGGGCCTGAGTTAACAGACAGATGTTCCAAATATCAGTGCCTATGAAGAACAACAGATACTTTCATCATGGATAATTAGCTTCTTGAGTTAAGCATATAAACCAGGTTTCTTTTTTCTGCTTTCCAGCGGGCCGATTTCCAAGGCTCAGTCTTCGCTTCCAGCTGAGACGTAATCGGGGCGTCTACATCATCCAGTCATACATGCCTTCAATATTACTGGTTGCTATGTCTTGGGTGTCCTTTTGGATCAGCCAATCAGCAGTCCCTGCTCGTGTATCCTTAGGTTGGTATTAGTTTGGTTAAGTCTATTTTAACTTTTCATCTCATATTTTTTCTGTCATTTCTTTTAGTGCAATAAGACTTGATTTTCAATCACCTCTTAAAAGGTCAGATCCTGTACATTATATATTTTATTGTGGTTAAATCGTATAGCTTGTTGAGTAAAGAAGAAGACAAAATTCAGCAACTGGATGAAATCTAACGTTCAAAGAAGAAACGCATGTAGCTGATCAGACACAGGTCACTCAATAGTACAGATGAACCTCATAGTGCTTCCTGGAACCATTAAAGTCCATTCAGAATGACCAAGATGAATGACAACCTTCCATAGTTGCTGAAATATTTTAGTCTGATATATTATGACCCATCAACTGACTAACAGTTTGACGTTTTCCTTTGTTTACAGAGGCCTAGTGTGACTCATTGGTTGTAGACTCAGACTACATGATTGCCATGTCCACCACACATTTCATATGGTTTCCTTCTCCACTATTTGTGTGCAAAAAGCATTTCAACAATATGTGAGCAGCAGGCTATATGCTGAAAATGGAAACTTCTGATAAAGATTTGAATTGCTCAATAAAGAAGACGCAGTTGGTTCTTACATAGACTGTATTTAAGATGGAACAACCCCCCATAACGTCACCCACAGGTTTCCTGAGGAGCAGTTTTGAAGCTCATTATGGTGGCACCTTCTAACTCCCAGCTAATGCAAAAATGAGCAATAAGATGGAGTAGGAATAAAGCTGAGGAGCATGCATACATGCCTGGGTCATAGACTATCCTACAACAGTACCAAACTGTCACTCATAGTTGCAACATCTTTTAATTTAATACTTAATACAATTCATACCTGTTAGTCAGATGGAACTTTACCCCTCTACAGTCGTAGTGATCAAGGAAACAAGTTATAGAGACACCTTCCAGACTGTTAACGTGTGTATTTCTACTGTAAAGTTGGACATTTTAACATGGGGGGGTCTGCTGGGACTCAGTTGCTTTTGAAACTAGACTCAAGTGGCACATTCGTGTTGACTATTTTTCAGCTGCTCATTCAACTTTCCATTATATTGGCTGTACTTGCATCCCTGCATGTACATGTTACAGCAAAAAAAAAAAAATTCCCCCATCTCTATTTTTCAGGGACAGTACTGCTGCCAACAATAACCACAACAAAATTCACACCAGAAAATTAAAGTTTTGCTTGGAATTTAGATCAGGCAGTTTTTTGGGGGGGGCATGTCCATTTAATGACTACTCACTTCCTTGCGTAGAAGGGATCCACCAAAACCATCCCTATCTTCAAGTAACAGGGCTTCTGCATATTCTGCTTAGCTCTGCCCACTGTGATTGATTGGTTCGAAGAAATAGAAACAATCTAGAGTATGATTTCCCCTTTAGCAGAAGGATGATGAGGTGCAGTCAGACCATTCTCAAGGTAGGTCTGACTATGAGAGACTAGTGCTATTAGCACTTTACCGTACTGTACTATGTGATTGTGTTCTTTTCACAGGAATCACGACTGTTCTCACCATGACCACACTGATGGTAAGCGCCCGCTCCTCCCTGCCACGAGCATCAGCCATCAAGGCGTTAGACGTCTACTTCTGGATCTGTTATGTGTTTGTGTTTGCGGCCCTCATTGAGTATGCCTTCGCTCACTACAATGCTGACTACCGACTTAAAGAGAAGGCCAAGGTGAAGGCCAACAAGCTCAGCTCTGAGGTGAGGAAATCATTCCCATCATGTACTCGTGACTGACGATAACAATACATTGCTGCAGGGGGGTGCTATGAGTAATGTGCACCTTGCAAACACAGACCTGGGCCGGGCTTCAAGCCTTGGTGTTGACAAGCATCCATCCCACTGACCTTCAGCAAGACAACAAATCTCTCTAGAGCATAATAGGAAAATAGAAGATTTCCCTACAGAATGTAACAGTGCTTCTCATCATACTGTCTGCTTCTTTTGTTGTTGATGTCTATCTTAACTGGCGTATGCCTTCAGAATAACACTGACTGCACTTATTGTATTTGAAATTTTTATGAATTCAGAAATATTAAACAGAATTGATTACCTGCCAGATTATATGACAAGGCATATGATGATGAGGGAAGTGATTAAAACTGAAAATCACAGTGGTGTGATTGAGAAAGTGAGCAGACCCAGTTTGATGCAAAATAACAATGATAATGCTGGATGCCACAATCCCAGCAATTACATAGTAAGTACAGTGTTCTCAAAACTGCTGGAACTAATGGCTGGACCTATGAGCATAAGATTGAGACGTTAAGACTTTATAATCTAATATCTGCCAAGTAATCTACATAGCTACTCTGTGCAGTTCTGGACTATCATTCGTCTTTATGAAAATAACTAATGCTGTTGAAAATATGCCAAAGTGTCAAAGACCAGGTGTGTTTATTGCAAAAAAGAAAGAATCTAAAAATACCGGGAAATAACAAGTTCTTCTGTGGAAAATTAAACCAACTGCAAAGTGCGAAGTAAGATGGTGCAACAAAATGCAGAACTGCCTTAACAGAAAGTATTTCACTGTGAAAAAAAATGTAAAAATAGTTTTTTGAGAGGAGAGATTTAAACTCTTTGTATAATAATTATTGCCCAGTGTTGTCTGGTCTGAACAACTAGTCAGCTTTAATTTAATTACCAGATTGTCCACTGTCGCTTTTGTCTGAGCTAATTTTTTTTGTGTGATCAGAGAGGACATATACAATGTTTCGAAAACACCTAATTTAACTTTTATTTAAAAAAAAATCATTTATAAGTAATTATAATAAGAAAACATATAAATATAGCTGCTGCTTTCAGCATCACAGAAAATGTGTTGTTTTGTTTTGTTTTACAGTGGTTGGTATGAGGAAAGTTTGTCCTATACTTTATCCTTTAAGTTAAAATGAGTAAAGTTTATGATATTTCGCTGCCATACTTCATGCTTGATAGCGATGGCAAGAGTAGCATGTTGGACGATATCTTGTGGTCAGTCCCCTCATACATGAGTCATACATCACTGACAGCCTAATTTCATGTGTGATCTCCCAAAAATTCCCAAATCTTGTTTTCAGAGAAGCAAAAAGCTTCACTGCAGTTTGAACACTGGTAGCATGTAAAACCTCACAAAGTGCTTTTCTCCATCTCTCTGTCTCTCTACAGTCTATTGTGAAGAATGGAAAACAAGCTATGGTTCTGTTTTCCTTGTCAGTCACTGGCATGAATCAGGGTGTGGTTATTTCTAACCGCCACGGGCGGGCCCAGCGCTCAGGCAGCGAAATCCCCGGTGAGGGTGGAACAGAAGAAGCCGAACCGAGAAGGAGAAGGTCCAAGCAGGCAGAGGAGAACGAGGAGGAGAAGAAGTGCTGTTCCAAGTGTGCCTGCAAGCCCATTGATGCAGACACCATCGACATCTATGCCAGAGCTGTGTTCCCTTTCACTTTTGCTGTGGTGAACGTGATCTACTGGGTGGCGTACACCATGTGAAGAGGAGGCAGCAGGTCTGTGTGAATGGCTGCCATCCAGATCTGTACATAAGAAACTGCTGGAGCTGTGCCACTTTGATGCTGGCAGACTGGTGCAGCTGAAATATACTGCAGGCCACAGCTAAGAGGAAAAAAAAGAAAAAAAATTCAGTGGAAATAATGGCTTGTGAATAAGGAAAAATGGTAAATAATGGAAGTAGTTAGAAAGTGTTAGGAGGACTTCAATATATTTAAATGCAAATAGTGTTGTATAAAGGCAAAGGACTGTGTTGCCAGTTGGAGGTTCACATACACAATGAATACAGTCTAACTAACAATTAAGATTTCCAGATGCCATCCTGTTCTATAAATTGAGCACAGGACACTACAAGAAATCATCTCATTCAAACACTTAGACTGACCACAAGTTCTCAACTAAAAAAATGCAAGAAATAAGACTAGAAGCCACAGTCTTCGGTAACCTCCCCGTTATCTCAAAAAAACAAAAACGCCACCCAGACAAGAGGATACCGAGATGAGGTGTTCTGCTATTCTGCATGGCTGATAATTCATTCATCCTGCTCCCTCTTTTTTTCCCTTTCCTTTGGTCCTCCTTTTTTCAGTTCATTTTCACGTTAAGGACACTGTCTGGAGTGTCTTATCTCCTCATGCAGTTCTGCCTGTTTCCTTGCCATTAAAGGACTTCCTCCACTACCTGTCTCTCTCTCTCTTGGCTACAAATGATCACTTGAACAATAAATCCACAGAGTGACTAAAAACAAAAAAAAAAAAACACCCACACAACTGAAATCCCTTTTGGCAGATGTAACTTTGCGCATTCATGATCTTCAAAATCAACAATATTTTAAGGGATTATGAACAACTGACTTGTCGGTTATTATAGGTCAAGGACTGTGCTCTATTAATAATTTCATGCGTTTGTCTGTCCTTCATCTGAACTTGGAAATTGATTTCAGGAAATTTATGGATGAGAAAGCCCAGTAAAGAAAATGACATTGTTTCCTTTTGAGCTTTTGCAGCGCTGGCTCTGTGACAATCACTGCATTCTGTGCTAATCATCTTAATTTTTCCCGTACACAATATAATATGACTCACAGTTGGAGCACTCTAACAGCTTGAATCAGCATGAAACTCTCCCGGCCCAAACATCAGCACAAAAGATTAGGAATCTGTTGTAAAGTGCCTGCTTTTTGTCAAATTTCCGAGGTGCAAGCTTTTGTGCACAGAAACCCATAAAGCTGCATTTTGTCATCAGTTGTATCGATGAAGTGTTGTAAATTTGCTGCTGCTGTGATTTGCTCCTCTCACTGCCTTCTTCTCCATGGCAACAGCAGCTGAGGCTCTTGGATAAAACTGGAGTGTTGTGTTTCTACGTTCAGTAACATTGAGAACATAAAAAAAAAGAAAACTTGCAATAGGGAAACATTCTCAGCTCTGGGGATTTAGAGACAGAGGCAGATATTTCTTATTGCATATTTATTCATTTATTATGTATTTAAAGAGCAGGGGGAGACTAAAACAGTGCTTTAACACAGAATGGGTATTATTGGTGGGAAGATGTGTGTGCTCACTTTGCTCCACGTTTGCTGGATGCATAAATTCTGAGTACATTTTTGTTTCCACCGGCTCCAAATGGACAAACAGAATATGTAAAGCAATGTCCTCTCTATGGTGATAGAATATCTTACCAGTGTTTAGAATTCAGCCACTGACCAAATTATAAAAAGCATCTTTTCAGTCATCTGTCTCTGTTCCACTTTAGTGGATTGACGTTTCTGGACAGCATCAACCCACGCAGCATCCTCATTCTGATGCAATAGCAGTAACATACCCACACACTCCACTAGTGATCGCTCAGGGGGCCATCAGCAGCTCCTTTCCCTCTTGTTGCTCCATGCTTTTGTGTGCACAGAGGCCAGGGAGCAAGGCTGTTATCAGGGGCAACAATGCAGAGACAGTGCAGGCATGGGTGTGAGCAGGGCAGGGCTGGCTGCTCTCTGATCAGGGAGCTCAGCTGGATAGTTTCTCCCAGGAAGATAACTTTGTTCTCAGCCAGGAGAGATGACATCATGACGGATGGCAATGAAGACGTGGGCTCAAGGGGCAGGAAACGTTATCTCCAACGGTGGCACCAAGGGGACGGAGACACACACGGATCACACGACCGCTTACTGATACGCAACTCCAGTGAACAGTAGTCACTCCCCATTGAACACAGTCAGGAACACACAACTCTGACACATCTAGTCTTCCAGTCAGTCTAGGAGGTGTCTGTCATTTAAAAGGCAGAATCAGACAGAGAGAGGCCAGGTCACAGTGCGCTGTGGGATCGCCACTTTCCTCCACACACCACATTCTGGGACATACACTGAAGAAACAGAGCTCAGCAAGGAGTCCAGTCTATACTGCAGGTTTGTACTGCATGCAGCTACATTATACAGACTGTATGAATTCTGTTCAAAGTCTATTAATATGCACAATAACACTGCACATTCTGTTTTTGATGCAGAAGAACAGAGGTTAATAAATGTCTAATTCAGTTAATGTTATAGATCAGTTATTCTTACCAGCAGGAGTTCAGTCCAAAATAAAAAGACATTCCAGTGCTGTTTTATAAGATTTTTCACTTTAGGCTTAAAATCTAGTTTCTACAGATAAGGTTTTTACCACTGATATTTGGTTTCTCCAACTTAGCACTCCTTGGAACTCTTCAGTTCACCAGTAAGATCAGGTACCTAAAAGCTGCTCTTATTAAAGGTCTATAACAGATTTGTAAAGCATTAGTAAATCATCTATTAACTAATTCTAGAAACAAATAAAAAACATAAAGCCTTTTTAGAGGGTGGTGATCTTTTGATAATTTGCATTTATAAATATAGCAAAGATGTAGATACTGACAAGTACTATTGAAAGAGAGAAGGGTATGACATGCAGCAAAAGTCCCTGACCAGAATGGAACCAGTTTACATGATTAGCATTTTAATAACTAGACAGCCAGGGTGCACACATTTTAACACCTCTTTCAAGTGATAAATCATTCTAATAATCCACAGAGATTCAGGGATCAAAAACAAGCAAAACCGAGCAAAGCCCCAGGAGTCCTTTAAGATCAGTTTGTCTAACTCTTGCTAACTAATCATTGCTTGCTTTGAATTTCCCCAAAGCTCGGAGGCTTTCATCCTGCTGTATAACTGACAGTGAGGACTGTTTGCACACTGAGACATCATGAACTCATAATTGATAACGAAGGCTGAGCTGGGTTTTGATGTGTGATGATGCAGGTTACACAGGTTTTTACTCATTTTTCATATTTGGTTTGGTTTCTGGAAGTCTAACACTAACTATTCTGCATAGGTTTGTATCTTACATTTAATGCAAATTGCATTCAAATTGTTTACTCTGTAAAATCCATGTGCCAACAACACTTTATTAGATTAACAGAACTGAATAGAATATGTAAAATATAATGTAAATAGAAACATATAGATACAAAATGCACAATAAAGTGTAAAATATACTATGAATAAAAATGTACTAAATTGAAAAATGCACCATGAAGTGTCAAATGCTAACAATAAAAAAATATACAGTGAATAATTAACAAGTGAATAAAACAAACAGTAAAACTTTACTGTCATGAACGTTCAACTTCTGTTAACAAAAGTTGTTTTATTGGCAAATTTTACACCAGTTTCATACTTGAAAGTGTTAATTCCCAACTTTTAAATATACCGTCTGAAAAGAACAAGCAATCTAAACAAGCAAGTTCCTGGGACTAAACCCTAAGCTTTGCAACATTTCCTTTTGACTTTTAGGCGCTAGTTTTCATCATCAAGTTACAGTGATCTTCATTAAAACTGATGCATAACAAAGCTGTCTTCTATCCAGGTTTTTGATGGTGCATGATGTGTCGTCTCCTGAACGTCTTGTTGGCATTGTTGAGTCGCTTCCTGTTTGCGGTCCACGGGGTGCTGACGGTGTGGCGTGTGGTGGCTGTTAAAGGGGATCCACTCTATTGGCTGCTGCTGACGGGTGTGGCACTGCTGGGAGTGGAAATGGCTGTCACACTGAAATGCACCCGTAATGCTGAGTGGAAATGGTAACGCTCACAGAGCTCATACCTACGAACCCAAACATGAATTTACACTCACACAACACACTGCTTTAACATCAGGAGCAGGCTTTAGTATACTACGCTACACGAGACTGCATATATGTATTTCTATATATTTTAACCATCAAATAGTACTTGTCAGAGCAGAGCAGATCAGGAGCATCACCAGCAGCAGTACTGACAGCAGTTATATCGTGTACATTAAGTAGTGGTGTTAGTAGTGCTTTAGCAGATCTTTATGTGTCTATACAGGAGGCACTCAGGGTCAATATTGAGCTGCAGGTCCTCTGCATTTTAAAAGTGCTCAGGGCCTAATACACAATCACTGTGGTCACAGAAATGAGTACATCCCTGTGCAATATCACTTAAATATTTTTTTTCAAAATTAAAACCTATAATTGCATTATTCCTAAGTTGACAAATAGTGTGTTTTCTCATATAAATAACTATTTTGAAAATACAGGAATCAAAGCAGAAATTTAATGCAAGAAAAGTGAATACATCTGTGATTTCTGATACAAGTTAGAAAACCTGCCATCATCGAAAATGACTACGAGTGCAGAACTGTGTGAACATCTGATTTTCATTATTTTTTTCTCTGCTTTGGCCATATGGGATGTACATGTCTGCATCATGGCTCCAAAAAAAAACAGAACTGTCAGAGGCACTGAAAAATCTGATCATGAGACTTCCCAAAGATGGAAAAGGATGCAGGAAGATTGATGACCAAATAAAAATCTGTGAACACCCAACTGCAGCAGCGATCAGGAAGTATCAGTACCACTTGTCAGAACTGCAGTGGCCGTTCTCATGCAATGGACTACTTGATCAATCCAGCTCTGAAAAACAGACAGGCAGGTGCTTCCGACTTAGCAGAAGGGTTATCAGTTTAAATTAGCGTTTCTGTAGCAGCTCAGACAGTGTGAAAAACACTGTATAACATCAGACTCTATGGATGGCATCCAGGAACAAAACCGTTGCCCTTAAAGGACATTTCTTGGCATGGATAGCATTCAAGAAAAACAGGCTTGCTTGCTCTTCAACACTAAAACTGCACGATGAAACTTTGCTAAACAACATAAAAAGAAGCTTGATGAATATTGGGAGCACATTAAATCAAGCTGTTGTGTAGACAGCTGGCCTGATTAAGATAGGAGAGTGTAGAAGTAGTTTAATGTAGTGCTAAACAAGATAAATCAATCATTTAGTGCATGCTAACCCTTAGAAACAGTTTCTATTATTAATGCCACGAATAAAAAATAAATACATTCTCTCAGTTTCTCTATTTGCATTTTATCAAAAATATAGTGTTGTGTAATATGTGTGTTATGTGTAATTGAAATATTGATATTATACCAAGAGGAACTGTGCTCCTGCCACATAATTTTCCCAGCAGAAGAAGGTGTAATAGTAATAAGACTAGTATCACTGTAGTGATGGCAGCTGTAGAGCAACACGGTCACTATCTTACTCTCAGGTGTCATCTTATAATGTTTGCTATTTTAGTGTACAGCATGCTAACATTTGCTAATTAGCACTAAACACACAGTACAACAGGGACCTCTTCAGATTTGCATGTGTGTGGTCGAAAATGAAAATAAAAAAAAATAAAAAAATTCTGATTGAGTACCGTAGTACTACTCATCACAAGTACTTGGTTATGTAAAATAGAGGGGCTGCCCCTTTAGATCGACTATAGATTGATAGATTAAATATTTTAATTGATTCCTAAGGGAAATTGCATTGCTGCAGCAGCACTTTACATGTCACAAAACACACCTAGCTTACAGTGAGCTGACATGAGGAAGACAAGAAAAACACAGTTTAAAAAAAAGGATTTAGAAACAAGATGAGATAGAACTCTCCCAGTGCAAATTAAAGTTGAATGTGCAAAGTTGCCCAGAAATTGAGTCTCCTCTCTTTACACAGAGGAAAATCATTGTGCAACATTATTTATCTTGCTTTACTTGTTTGTTAATATAATTTTACTTTATGTGATTAAATAAAATATAACATCAATTTAAATAATTCTGTCATATCAGCTGTGATTAACGAAATGTGGATTAAATTGGCAAGTGTAAGGGACTGTTTTTTCTCTTTTTAAAGGGGTGACATGGGGATTGAGATGTTGTAGGCAGACTTTGTCGACCTGTTTTCTGTTGGGAGTAAATAACTTCTGAACTTGTAACCGTGTGAACATTTTACAACCTATCTGCCCAGGGCTGTGAGAGGCAGCTTGTGTAAGGCCTATAATATTCTCTCTTATCTTTTGCAGCTCTTTCTGTCCTTCACTGTCTGTCAAAAACAAATCTATTCCTTTGCTGTGTTATTGCCCTGTCTTTCACTGAGCTGGTACTGTGAGCCTGCCATCACATCTCTGTCGCAGCCTCTCCCCTCAAGTCGTGGAGAAAATGTCTCCAGTGAGTCATTTCTGACCACCTAGCAAAAAAACCCAACTTGGCTTGAGTAAACATAAACTGATGTCAACCTTTATTACACAAGCCTGAAATGGATATGAGCATTTAGTGTCACACCTCATTCAACACCAAGCTATGTCTCATTGAAAAGCTGTAGCTCTCCGGCACACACAGACTGAACATCCTCAGACACAAGCTTTCTTCAAGCCTCTCTCTTTCTCACTGAGTCTTACTTTGAAGTTCTCTCCTCATGGAGAAGGCTTTGCACTGTCAAGTGGGATTTGCATATATGATGAGAATAATTGCCTGTCTGAAATTCGATGCTTCTTTTGGGGAAAAAAAATCGACTCTTTCTTCTTTAGCGGGTGGCAAAGAAAAAAAGGCATGTCGCTAAAAATAACCTACCCCACCTAACACCCCCTCCATCCCTCTCCGTTGGTGGTCCTCTTTTAGGTTCTCCCCCATGGTTTTTCTCTACCTCAGTAGTGTCATCCCGTCCATTTGGTTTCTGGAGCTGAGCCTGCTGCAGTCCAAGCTGCCCGTCAACAATTCCTCAGGCCATGAGCTTCATATGCTGGCTCACATCCCGATCACAGCGGTAGGTGTCCCGCCACAAAACAGCCCTCCCCGCCTCACCCTCCACGCAGCCACATTAAAGCTACACCTGATATCAGATAAGATTTAAATCTTGCAAGGGGGTGGATAAACTATTAGTTGCAGGAGATGTCTAATAGACACATTGAGATGAAGTCCAGATAGGCTCCTGCTTGAAAACTCTCAGATCTCTCCCCTTCTGGGATCGTTTTAGTGCAATTTCTTTCATGTAGGATTTAGGAGAGTTTTTGCCCCTTGGCTGTACTTGAGGCTGGGTGGCAGCTTTTAAAACTTGAAGACGTACTGTTTCAGGACTGAAGTGGAACATCAAGTGATGCTGTCAGGATAACCTGAATGAACCTTGTCACAATGAGGGGCTGAATCAAAAGACATTAAGTGTGATTATTTTTATTTACTGTACAGCATTCTTTTATGTTGTGGTATCTCTATTTTAAAAATGGTTGATCAAAAAAGAAAGCAAATGACTGATTCGACTGTGAATCTTTGCAAATGCTTTCACTGGGATTAGACTGTGCTGTTTCCTTCACCCAGGGCATTGTGGAGCTGGACCCAGAGAACTGGGTAGCTGGACTGGAGCAGACCATGCTCATAGTGCTGGTTCTGGGTCGCTGGCTAATGCCCAAAGGGGACATGTCACGTGACCAGCTCTCACAGCTCCTCATGGTCTATGTGGGACTGGGTGCCGACATCCTGGACATCTTCGACACCTTCAAGGAACCTGAAGTCAAAACCAACCGGATGGTTGTCATCATCGGCTTAGCTCTTTTTTCTTGGGCTCTCATGCAGTTTCCTCTGGTTCTCACTCAGACACGACCTGCAGAGGGTGAATCTCCTCAGGCCAGAATAGGTGCTCTCCTCTGCTGCCCTGAAGCTCCACCTTCATTTGCTTCCTGCTGCTCCAGTGAAGTGTGGAGCTTGCTGCTCACGGTTGGACTCCAAGATGGCCCGTTCCTGCTTTACCGCATCTACCTCATGGTACAAGAGCAAGTACTCAACCAGCTCATGATTTTCTTTACCTGCAAGAACATCCTTATTGTCCTTTTGGAGCTTTACAGAATCTTTGTGGTTCAGTGCGAGCAGAAAGTTCGAGAATCAGGGTTGAAGAGGTGTGCTGCTCTGCTGCCCCACTGTCAAAACCAGGAGGGCAATGAGGAGGAGGAGGAGGAGGAGGAGGAGGAAGCAGGTAAAGAGGAGTGTTGTGGAGAGCAGAGCTGTCATATAGACATGAACAGGGGGACCGAGAGGGAGGAAGATCAAAGAGGTGTCCAGGTAAAGAGAAGCTCAAAATGCTGTGAGGCATGACTTTGGCTCTGGAGGGGAGGAAATGGCTTTCACACACCAAGAAAAAAGTCTCTCCTATCTGAAATCTCTTGCATTTCAGCCTTGTTCAGAGACAGTCTTGGCTCTCTGGAGGTTCACTGACTGGAAATAGACCTCAAGAGAAGAGAATAAGTCCCTACTGAAAAGATCAGAGATGAATTTATGCAACTCCCTTTGATAAAACCTTTCATAAAAAGTGCTGTTTCAGTCACAGGAGGTTCCTCCACTCAAGAAAATCAGTTCAACAAGTTTAACTCAAACTGTCACTCTTTGTAATATATGTATGAAGCCACAAAGTATCTGAAACAAGATGAATGCAGCTTTGTGCTTTATAGGGATACTAAGATGTCATTATGCTGTGTGTGTATTTTTTATGATTAATATTTTGATTGTTTTTCACATTGTACAAAGAAACATACAGAGGCAGAATGAAGGTAAACATACATCAGTAAATACTGTAAGAGTCCAGCCTTACAATACGCCCACATGCAGACTCTCATATACATACACATGCACCGTGTGTGTGTATTTTTAATAAAATAAGGGTGGTGATAAAGGCATTGGCCAGAGACAATATTAAGTGAATTAAATGAATTAAATAAATGACAACACATGTTCTTAATTAATTCACTTATTCTAATAAAGATATTTCAGAGAAGCACAGTGCTCTTTGTTTTACTCTGATCACCATGAGATGGCAGTGTTGCCAAGTCAACCAAGACACACCACAATACTGGTCTGCAAAATGCATGCATGTTACATAGAAGGACTGTGAGACAGCAGCACAACAGCACAGCAGCAGTGTTGAACTTCAGTATTTGTCAGGTTCAGGTATAAAAAATCTCCTTCATTGTGTCTCTTTGTATGACCTGATGATACAACAAGGTAACGGGAATGTCTGTGGTAACTGCATGTGAAAGATTTTGTCACCTTCAGGTACTGATTATGTAATTAATAATCAAATGTAGCTAATCTAGAGACACCTCATAAAGTATAACAAGTAAGAGGAGAGTGAAGAGGCTTACTTCACTTTCCAAGGTTCATTTTCCTCTTGAGCACAATCAGCCCATGGAAGCCTGTTTGAGAGCTCCCTGCATTTTTATTATGTCTGAAAAAGCACACTCGTGATTATGTGGGAGTTGTTTAAGCTCGACATGATTGGCTCTCACTTTCTCTCTTTTGAGAGATGGAAGGTGCTTTTGAGATACTTCTCCTCAACCCACAAAAGCAAGAGACTCTTAGAGAGCCTGCAAGGACAGAGAAATGTTCGAGCCGAAGTCCAGAGTCTCAAGGTTTCGAGCCACTTTACGGTGGGACAAACAGCTGCAGCACAGTCGCCCTCTCCCCATTCCATCCAGACAATACCTCTCCTGTCAAATGAGGGCAAGGATGCAGGCCTCTTGCATTCATGGATGACCCTCTCCCTCTGTCTCATACACTGTGTTGGGCAGGTTGGGAATGAAGAGCAGCAATGGCAGCGAGTGGCAATTCCATCAGGCCGTTCCAGCACGGCACTGTATCTGTGTTCATCAAATTGCTGCACTTCACCTGTATTGCAAGACGACGAAAGGAGCTGAGGCTCTGAATGAGTGGGCCCTCTTTGTTTCCAATGACTTGCCAATGAAACAAAGACAGAAAGAGGGAGAGAAGATAGAAAGAGAGCATTTGTGTGTTTTTCTCCCTTTGTTGTCTGTGCTTGACTATAAAAATGCATGGATTATGAGCACGATTTCCTAAAACGATGACTGTGGGCTACCTCTGAAGGATTTGCTGGAGAGCATTACTGTATTTCCTCTGTGGCGGTACTTTGGTCTAAATTATTGATGACAGAGCCAACTTTTAAGAGAAAGAAGAGAAAATAATAAAGGAGTCCTCAGTGAGATGCTATTTCTTCCAGATATAACGGCATCTATGCGGCTAGATAATTTCCAGTTTACAAAGGCAAATGACATCGGGCAGAGCCAGTATGAAGGTGCAGCTTCTCCTAAGCACCTGAGTTTTGAGAGAATCCAATATTCATGTGACATTGTCATGTGGGCAATACAATAGGGTGATGAAAGCGCTGCTTGCTTGTGAAGAGAGTCCTCTTCCTCTTCAGATTAACTGCATGCTTTAACAAGATTGTGTGGGTATGTGGGAGGATGGGGATGTCAGCTGATCCATGGGCTGCCCTACATAGATAGAGAGAGAGGAAGAAAGCGTGGAAACTCAAAGCCTGCAACTCCACTGCACATAGATATAAAAAAAGTCAACCCTCACAAGCCCTCAACTGTAAAATATCTGTTCACATGGAAGAGTGATTCTGCAGCTCCATCAGGTGCTCCTTAGAATCTCCTCCACGAACATCCCTGATTGCGTCAGTTCATTAAGCCCTACAGAGAGGCTGGGTTTGTGATATCATTTCACACTTAATCTTTCAAACTTACTTATATGATCATGTTTCTGAAGACAAAGCGGAATGGCTGATCGCTGACAACATATCATTTGGTTGAGTGATGAGAGTATTAGTCATACTGCATGTACTGAACAAATAGCTTTGCCTCTGCTCTCTCAAGCTTGCTTCATATGTAAACATACACTACTGTTGAAAGATTTGGGGTCACCCAGACAATTTCATAATTTCCATAAAAACTCACACTTTTGTTCATGTGCTAACATAATTGCACAAGGGTTTTCTAATCATCAATTAGCCTTTCAACACCATTAGCTAACACAATGTAGCATTAGAACACAGGAGTGATTGTTGCTGGAAATGTTCCTCTGTACCCCTATGGAGATATTCAATTAAAAATCAGTCGTTTCCAGCTAGAATAGTCATTTATCACATTAACAATGTCTGTACATTGTCTATGAAAGCTGTAAGTCTGCTCCAACTCTCACTTCTTTTAAATCAAAGCTAAAGACTTTTCTCTTTGCTACTGCTTTCCTATTATAGCTTATTTTAACTTGTTTTAAATGCAAATTGTAATTTTATTTTTTTTATGTATTTCTAATTTTCCTTTTCTTTTTTATGTTTTATTTTGTTTGTCATTTTAATTGTGCTCTTCTTTCTTGTCTGAATGGTCCCAGTGCTTTTAATGTTTTAATGTAAAGTATATTGAGCTGCCCTCGTGTATGAAATGTACTATAGAAATAAAGCCGCCTTGCCTATACTGTGTTTCTGATTAATTTAATGTTATCTTCATTGAAAAAAACTACTTGTCTTTCAAAAATAAGGACATTTCTAAGTGACCCCACACTTTTGAACGGTATTGTTTATTTTTGTGGTGCCAATTAAGGTTTCAACAACTCAGGGTTTGAAGGTAAAAAAAAATCCCACTCATTTAACTGTGTAACGTAAAAAACTTAACATTAATACATCAATAAATACTAAGTTATAGAGTGTACAACAGAAGTGAGTACACTTTTGTGCAATATCACCCAAATGTCAAATGACCTTATAGTAATTTTATAGTAATTGCATTTTCCAACATGGTATTTGCAGCATGTGCAAGATCGTCCTTGGGCAAGACGCTGAACCTCTAGTTGCATCTTATGGGAGGCTGGCTTCAGCTCTGCCATTATTGCTGTATGAGTGTGTGTGTGAACTGGTGAATGAGAAACACACTTTGGAACCTAAGGCAAAAAAACATAATAATAATAAAATGCTGTGTAACTGTGTCCCCTTTATTGTTCAACACAGTGTTTCTCAAAGAACTGTTTATGATTGTCCATTAGAAATACTGCAGTTATTGAGAATAGATTAAATTTTGTATAATTTGACATTTATGTGATATTGCACAGGCATGGACTCATTTATAAACATCAAGAAATCTGTTTTGCCATCAAATTTTTAACTATTTGTATAAAAAAACATGGGAAATTGATTGTTTTTTCATGTTTGGTAAACCTGGTATTGATATTTCTAAGACAACCTGAAGTGTCCTAAAGTTAAAATGGGAATGTGAGAAAAGAGAATGAGCGAGAGCAAGGCAGAGCCAGAGAGAAACTCATTCAGTCTGAGCAGGTGCATTTCCCATGACAGTGTGGAGCATTTTCACCACATGCCACAATTTCCCTATTTTGTGTCAACTAATCAGGAAGTCCAAACACGCCAAGGTGCGCCTCATCAGCTTCCACTCCTACAGATAATCCCGTCAACATGCCACTGAATTGTTGCAGCAAGAGAGGGAGAGTGAAAACAAAGGCAAACTTCAAATGAACTCCACAACTTTCTGACAGGCGGCTGAGGATCCAGCTCACATCGCCTCATGTACCACCATGGATGGAAGCTAATGAGCCGTACTTCACTGTTTGCGGGTCAGAGATGTTGTATAGTTGTCTTGCTCTTAAATAAGGGTGATGTAGAGGTGCCACACAGATCTAATTTATGTCAAATCACATTAAATGTAAATGTTTTTAAAAGTATATAATAGAACTTTAAACAATGTTTTAAACAATGGAATCATTCATTCTCACACAGAGGAGACCAACATATCCAAGGTCTGCTCTGTGTAGCTTCTGTAAATGAAGAGCAGCAATGGTCCTCTAGGATCTCTGAGATCCTTATCATTATTTGACATTGAAGCAATATTTGTACATTTACTTCTGTTATATACTGTAATACCTTCGACGATGTCATGGTTTTTCAGTTCTCCTCCCCCCCACTTTCTCAATTTTTCTTAGGTACAGTATACCTTACATTGCTTTTCAGGTTCTTCTCTTGCATATCTTAAGAATCCTCTATATAGGGGCATTTTTCTTTTTACATAAATTTTGAAAACCTTTGGAGATCCACAGTTTGTCGCCATAGTTATACCCGTCACTGTGTCCCCTTGAGGTGAATTTTTTTTAATACAGTTCTATCATAAAAATGTCAGATTCCTGCAGCGACGACGTATTTCATCCATTTTTTTCTGGCCAAGATAATGTTTGTGAATTCCTCTGAAGCAATGAAAGAGATGAGGGATTAGGTTCAAAGAACTCAGTCATCTGGCTGTGGTACCCAACCTGCTTGACAGGATTGTGTTTTTTCCAAGTCTCTTCACACTCGCTCCAATGCACACTGAAGATCAGGGTCGACAGCAGTGGTCTTCACTGTTTTTCCACAAAAGCCATGCTGGCAGGATACAGGGAATAAGAGAGTCCTTTTTGCCTTAAAACACACAAAACAAACAGTGATGGCCATAGCCACACATGCTGGTATTATCCCAGTTAACACTCTCACCTCATTAGTTTGCTACCTACACAGGTTCATTTCATTTACAGTCAACCACGTCCAAACGATTAACATCATAGTTTGATTGTGAATCTGTTTATATGATTTCAACATTACATCGTTTAAATTAGACCTTTGCTTATAGAACTAGTAATCAAACTGTTGGTCTGTGTAGTTTTTTTGGAGGAAATAAAAACCCAGATTTTTCACTGCATCATTGCATGGTGTCTAAGAAACAACAAACAGAAAAAAAAACATTCACTTTTGGTCTAGAAATGCTGCTGAGTACTTCACGTGAAGTTAGTGCAGGTTTAATTGCATATTAAAATGTGTCAATTTCCCATGGTCATTTACCTTTTATTTTGCTCTGACCAAGTGCAATCTGTGAGTGACAAAGTCTGAGCTGTTCGGAATGACAAAATAGGCTGTTTGTCTAGTTTTCTTATCTGCTTCTATCCTCAGAACGATATGATTTGTCAGTGTCAGAAATTATAGTTTCAAAAGGGTTTCTAAGATCATGTACTGATCTGTCACCTCTGCGATCAAGGTTTGGTGATCGCAGAGAAAAAGATGAATACTGACTTTCAGATTGCTCTTTGGCGTCAGAAAGTCACAGGATTTGTTGATCCAGCATCCCCCATGACCTCCACATGAGGAGGAGTTGTAGTGCTGTAACAACATCAGAACACTTTTGTCTTTGCTCCTGACAAACAGTCATTATTCACATGGCCATGCGAGATCTTTGTCTGGTAAATGCAAATAAAAGTGTTGTTTTCGGTTTTGCCTTAAAAACAAGTAAAACTGAGACTGAGGGTGTGAAATTCGAATATGTAATAACCTTAGCAGTTCATAGTAGTTCAGGACTACAGTAACAGCTAGTGGTTACGTCTGCGTGGAATAAAATTGCTTCATATTGTGTTACAGATATTGAATTGTTTTCAAAGGTCAAGAGAACTCTGGATAGGCAGAAAAGCCACCTGGGCAATGGGATTGCTGTATTTTTCTCATGATCCAACTGAAGGTTGACAGTTCATGTCTTGTAGCAGACTAAAGGGCTGAACATTCAAAAGCAACACACAGAGAACCCAGAGACCCCTTTTCAGAGCTGTAAATCTGGTAGTAGATCAAATCAGAAGACAGCTACCTCAAAACTCACATTCAAATAGAACATATGGTTACATTGTAACCTTGGTTCTCTGAGTGAAGAGGCTATCTCTCCACTCAGGTAAATATTCTATATGTATGGGGTAACTCTTTAAGACACCCAATGAGGAGACGGTGCAGCCCAAACCACATACAGTGCTACAGAAATTTATTAGACCACCACCCAGTGTAAGGTGTTTGCCACCACTACCCAAAATTAACAGTTTTACGGATTACCAAAATCTTTTTTATGTTTCTGTAATGGTTAATCAGCCAGTATGTGCAAGCTCTTTAATCAAAATGATATTGTTAATGTTAAAATGTAATTATTGTTGTTATCTATGAATTTTCTAATTTACTGTTTTACAAAAAAGCTGAAAAATGGTAAAGCACATTATTATTTTTTGATTGAGATGCCAAATTACAGTTATTTGCTTGCATTCCTGAACAACAACAAAAAAAATGTTTTAGTGGTTGTATGTTATTCTTCATTAATTTCTGACTTCTCAGAGAATTCCATTGTGTTGGCTCAAATTTGGGGATAAAAACTTGAATTCAGTTTGAAATTCTTCACTCCTGTTCAAAATGGCGAAGCACAGGGAACTCTGAGAAAGAGAGAGTCTGAATTAAAGCACTTCATGATGCTGGATGGTCTTTGAGACAAATAGGACAAGACATAAACTGTTCTCACAGTGTGGTCAAGCACGCCTTGGACTCAATTGCAGAGACTGGTACTTACAAAATGCACCAAGGAAGAGGCCGACAACAAAAGCTAACCGAAGCAGATGCACCTCAAGATTTTAAGTACTAGAGACAGAAGGAGGACCACTACTGATCTTCAGCCAGAGATTAATGCTTCTAGATCAGAATCTGAGAAACTCTCCAGAATGACCATAGCAGATGACTGGAAGAACAAGGTTTAAAGGGAAGAGTAGCTACTAATAAGCCATTATTGAGGTCTGCAAACATCCAAAAATGCCTTAAAATTTGCCAGGGAGCACAAACACTGGACTGTAGAAGACTGGAAGAAGATATTCTGGATGGAAAAGTCCAAATTTGAACTCTTTGGTCAGCATCATCCTGTTCATGTCTGCAGAAAAGCTGGAGAACATTTTGATACTAGATGCATTGGACCCACAGTGAAACACGCTGGAGATTCCATTATGGTATGATGTTCTATTTGTGGAAGCGACAAGTCCACCAAAACATCTTGGTGCATCATGGAATCCCTTCTGGATTGAACCTGATTGGTCGTGATCATCATTCCTGCATTCCTTAAACATACAAATACAATTGGTAAATATCTATCATGATGAAAGATGTAAAATCTCAGTAAACGTGATTAGAATGACATCAAACATGGTATGCTTACTTTGCACAGATCCTGAGATAATATAAAAAGTGGAAACATTAGAACAAACTTATAAATTGTAGAATTTCAGGATACATGAAAGCAAGCTTGCAATACAATTAAGGATAAAAGCACATGGATATAACAATAAGAAAATAAGACTTTGAAATAGGAAATGCATATGCTTGGGATAAGAGTCTCTCTGTGTCTTTTTTTTTTTTGCAGTGACAGGGGGGTGTTTGTGTCCTGTGTGTGTTCATCCTCCACAAACACTTCAGATATGATGTGTTCTTCTTCAATACTGGTCCTGATAACCTGGTATCACAGACTGAGTTGGGATCATCACTCCAGTAATGCTGAATTTCCTTGATTTTGAGGATTTAAAACTGGTCATTTAATTGCTGTAAAGAAAGTTTTGGTGTTAGGAGGAGAAGAGGGTGAAGACTGCAATCTCCTCCTTTCCAGAGGTGTGGCTATCTGCACAATAGACACTTTGTGTATATTACCAGTTTCTAGTGGAGGTAGGAGGCGTCCTGTTGTCTCTAAAAAGGCTGTGAGTGGTCACTCTGAAGTAAACATCCGACTTATGTGTTCCAATTGGGTGGAAGTTTTAGGTTAGCTGTTTCTGAAATAGTTTCTGTTCAAATTTACAGCTGTGAGAAAGGGTCTGTTGCTTTGGAATGTTCTGCTCTTTTGTCCGCTACAGTGTATATATCTATGAAAGCTTTGACTCTTTTGAGGCACTGGTGAAACCTTTTCTCTAATAGGTGCATGTACAGTCTATTGCCTTTGTTTATTGATGCATCCAGAAGTGGTCTTAAATAAATTCAAATGGTCTGCACTTAGGTAGCGCTTTCAAAACCTACTGGTGCCAAAGCACTTCACAATGTGATTCTCATTTGCAGATTTTTACACACAAACACACATATACCAAATGGGCAGCTTAAAGTTCAATGTCTTTATCCAAGAAGACTTCTGCATGTGGATGTAAGGGAATGGGGACTGCATCGACCCAGCAATTAGTGGACAGCCTACTCTACCACCTCAGTCTTTTGTTCTGTTCTAAACTTCATCTATTCATGTCAAGTTATTTTTCCAAAAGTCAGAATGTCAGCCTCATGGTGGCATTCACTAAAGTCAGTAGATTTCATCCTCTGGGAACTATATTTAATAGGGTTACAGCCTGGACAGGTCACCAGTCCATTGTAGGGCCAACATAGACAGAGTTTATAATCACTCAATAACTCATCAGGCATGTCTTTGGGCTGGGGGAGGAAGCTGGAGCACCCACAGAAACCCCACCAAGATGCATGTAAACTCCACTCAGAAAGGCCTAGCTGACCAGCAGCCTCATCTTTGCTGTGGGGCGACAGTAGTAAGTTCTGCACCACCATGCTGCCACAGGTTATAGTCATAGTTTTAATAGAAATTTAAGGCATCACCTCTTATTCTGAATTAGTTTCCTCGGTTTAACTTCTTGCTAATTCATGGCTCAAACACAAAGCAACTTTGGAAAATATCATTAGCTTCTCAGGTGTGTGATAACTTCGACTTGTTGTCTCTCAGCCTTATTTGTATTCATTTCATTTTTTTTTCTCCAGAGTTAATTGTCTCTGTAACCAATTTCATGCAGAAGGCAAAAGAAAGCAATGAATATGAAATCCGTTTCTAAACAGAGCATTCTGACTTCCTACCCACATAGCAGTTTTGGAGATAACTGCTCTGACAGCTAGCAGTTAAGTCAGTCAATCTCAGGCCACAGAGGATGTATTGTTGAAATATTAATTGGCTGCCTCCTTTGTCATCCCCCAGTTCGTCTGAGCTGGGAGAGCTGCCACTTTACCCATTTCCACTCTACAACGTGGCCTCTGGTCATAGAGGCTGAGGCCATGTCGGGACACCAGTTCTAATAAGGAAATACAGTCGATTGTCTGACTGGACAACATAATTAGGACAGTTGAGAGCACTTGATGAACAAACACATTTTTGACTTCAGCTCAAGTGTTGTGAGCCATATGCCTTGTGATACCCCTACAGTGTAATGCTGATGTCCTAATTCTGTCCTCCACAAAAGAGACTGGCTACTCCTCACTCATTTGCAGTATATTTTACCAATGCAGCAACTCCTTGCTGGTTAAAGAGTGATGCCTTCATGCAGGAGCCCAGTGAATAAAGAACAGAATGAAGCAGTGATTCTCAGTTAAACTGGAACTGAACAGAAATAGAGAAAGTTTAGGAATGTACTTGAATCTAATTTACTATCACTACTGTTATTGCCAATTAGTATAAACATAGCTTTCAAACAAACCAAAAAATCACTCCATTAAGGCTGAACCTTCAAATGGACACAAGTGGGATTTGGGGGTTGAGGAATATTAATCAAGCAAAAACCACCCTCTAACCGCAATGTTTCATATCTTCTGTGACTGTGAAAACAGTCTTTCATTCCACATTCACTCATTGCATTTAATCCCACGGGTGCTTTTTTCTTTTAGTTTGGCTGATTAAAAATCTGTATGAAGTTGAGCAAAACAATACCATGTACATCACAAGGTCATTGACTTTCTTGGACTAATTAAATCCAACAGAGCTAACAGGAGAGTCG
This sequence comes from Amphiprion ocellaris, assembly GCF_022539595.1. NCBI lineage: Eukaryota > Metazoa > Chordata > Actinopteri > Pomacentridae > Amphiprion > Amphiprion ocellaris. Next base: position 11,107,483 of record NC_072773.1, on the reverse strand, counting down.
GGGATGTCAATCAAAGAGTCTGTGCACTCACACAGACCTGGTGAAAGATCTGATCTGCAAGTTAAATCACCTGCGTGTATCATGAAAAGCCTTGACCTGTTAGATTTATTTCAGATTTTAATTCAGTGGACTACTAACATGGATGGAAGGTTTAGGGTCTAGGTATCATTAAATAATCTGTGATTCATGTTAATTCAAAACCAAAAAGAAAAAAAAAACATTTTAGCTGTCAGAATGAAAAACTAATCAAAAATATTCGATTTTAGTTTTTGGGGAACTCCAACTACTCCTGTAGTTGGCTAAGTTCCCTGTTGTTGTCAGTTGCAATAATTTAGTAATAGTTCCTGTTGTAGTTGCTGTGGCAAGACCTTAAAATGGCAGTTCATGGTCTAAACCCATCTAATGTGGCTGAATTAACATTATTTTACAGAGAAGGGTGGGTTTAAATTCCTCCATGGTGATGTAAACCATTGATCACAAGCTGTAAGAAACATTTGACAGCAGCTGTTGCTAACAAGGGACCAACCAGTTATTAGGTTTAGAGGGGCAATTAGTTTTTCACAATGGTGAAGGTATAGTTTTTCAATAAATCTTAATCATTTCCAAACTGCATTCTACGTTTTGTGGGTTATCTCTGTATAATACTCAATAGATATAGGTTTGATAATCTGGAAGTGTGAAATAGAAGACATGAGGAAGGGCAAATACTTTTTCACAGCTCTGTATATATACTGTATTCATACATCAGACACACAGCAACAACAATATGTGCAAAAGATTTGTTTATGTTACAAGACAAAATCTATATAAAACACTTAATATTAGGGCCATGAAGAGCAACCAAAAGCCAGTGGAAAGACATACATCTTCAGATATTTCTTAATGATAATAACAAAAAGCAACAAGACTTCTGTTTTTGGTTTGTAAACCAAAAAGTAAATCACCAAAATCTAAAAGAGATTTGTATTTGATTGTTGTTGTTTTTTCTTAGGTTTTTTGATTTTACATTTTTTAAAATTACAAATCAATTACAGGTTATACCCAGACCAAGAGTTTGGCATGCTTGACTAAGAGCCTCAAAACCACATCCATTTCCAATACTTTTAAATTTAAAATCAAGTCTAAATCAATCTGTGACACTAAGAATCAAAAATGCACCACAAGATGTCCTCTGATTGTCATCTGTCTTGATTACAGCATCTCTCTAGAATGATCATCAGACTGAATGGATACTTTGCCCCCTCCCAGGTCATAGCTGCTAATTTCTATACATTATGGTATGTACAGTCACATTATCTTTGTATTTACTCTGGAAAAGTTAATATTAACCAACAGTTCTATTTCAGTTTCTACAACTCAGTTTTTCTACAGCATCATATTTAATCTACAGGCAAAGCCATGATCTGATTGACTCTATTTCACATTAAAAAGTGACTAATCAAAGGCCCACTTGACTTTTACTTCATCAAAGCTGATGACTAATCATTTAACTGTATAAGTTTGTGCTTGAATGATATTAAGGACAGTTGCATTACTTTGCTTGTTAAAATGTGGCAATCACTGTGCCAGTTTGCTTCAAATACTACATGTTGGTTTATTGTGCTTATTTCTCTGTTTGATGGAATACAAAGGTCTAAAAACATGCAATTCTCAGAATTCTGCCAAAATATTTTCCAGAACTTGCTTTTGGGTACCAGATAACATTTCCTGATTTCTGTCTGAATTGACACGACTGACCCAGAGCAGTAACATCTGACTGACATCAAGCCTGTGGTGATAAGTCCTTTCTCATACAGTTTAAAGCTTACAGCATTACGTTCTAAGAACCCACCATCAGCAAAAGCAATATGTTGAAAAATGAAATTTAAGTTTTAAAATTGACAATATACACCAGAGGGAGCGACATTTAGCTGCTGAGAACCAAGTCTAAGGCATTTTCTGTCAGCTTTCTTGGAAACAGTGGGCATTAGAGGAGCTGTGAAGAATCATAGGCTAAATAAACTTTATGAAATAAAGATCTGGTCTTAATGGTGATTCTAAGCACCACTCTGGGCTGGAGATTGTCTGGCATAAAAGACACAGTAAAGCACAGAGTATTATCATTTGGGTCTCGTCCTACATCTTGTGAAAAAATACCAAAAAGCGTCTCTAAAAGACGTGAGGTTCTCGCATGGTCTGTTATGCGACCATTTAATGTGTCAGAAAGAGGGCTTGATCGTGAGAAAATGCTTTCACTTCACTTTATGTGTGTCTTTATTGACCTGACAGGCTTAGCTAAGGAAAATGCTCCTGGGTTTAATGGCACAAATCGCTAAAAGGCTGGAGTCGTAGGTGTGTGTGTGCGTGTGTATGTGTCTGTAATCTAACACTTTTTAAAACAACAACGACAATTAAAAACAGAGGAAAATGAGTGCTGTACCCACTCGCAGATTGAACCACGCTGTAATGGCACAAGTAGTCCCCAAGTGAGTCAATATAATCAATGGAGGCATCACAGATGAGAAAGAGGAGAGCCTGTTCCTTTTAATGGCTCACCCAATGAGCTGTGTTACAGACATGCTGCAATACAGATAAGACATGCAAAGCTGCTCATCCGCCCTAAACCACCATTATGTTTTTCTTTCCTTAAGAAAGCTTTGCTCATCTCAGCTCCTCTCATCCTCTATCCATATTTAGATCTTAACTAGAATTTAAAATGAGTGAAGTGCTCTATGAAACATGTATGTGGCAACTGCACTGCTGGCCTGCAGTATACAGAACATCAGTGGGATGTGTGTGTGTGAGTGAGAATATTATGGCAGCAGTTCACTGCCTACCACGGAATGATGAGCAAGCTTTTCAAGGGGCATTTCAGAAAGAGTCGAGCACCAAACGGTTTGGATGAACGGACAAAAAATAGCCGTTGTTTGGGTCTCAAGAAAGCAATCTGCTGTCAGAGAAGGCACAGGGGAGGGCTCTCTTACATGATCCTCTCAGCACTTAGAGAACGCTTGGATACTTTTATCCATAGAAAAACGTTTTGATCCATATTAAAGAAACACTCACAGAGGCGATTCAGCCCTGAGTGTGCTGTGCTTCAGTACATTCCTGTGCATTTATAGCTGTCTCACTGATTATCTGCCATTGATTGCGTGGTAGATTGTGTGGTGTGCGGGTTCTTTCTCTTGGTTTGGTTTACATAATTACATTATGTAGGACATGGGCAGCCAGAAGCGCTTTTTCTCTTTGGAACACTTCAGAGAGTGAATGGAGCAGATCTATTTCAGGAAGTGGGTTAGTGGTGAGGGGAAGAGGTTTCATTCAGAGAATAAACACATAATTTACACATTAAGATATTTGTTATTGCACCATGCAGCCTCTGGTGTCCCTGAGTCTGTGGATGGTGGGATAAACACTTAGCTTGGAGTATTTCACTGCTTAAACTATATGTTTGCTGATGTGTTCCATTGCCAGCTTTACATGATTAGCTCTTAAAAACTTCTAAATGGAAAAATCCTACACTGTATTTAAAAAAATTGACATAGGCCCCAAAAAGTGAAGCCCAGACTTGCATTCTATCTAATGGTCAGAGGATAATGATGCTACTTCTCACCTGATTTATTACCTCAATAAACCTTTTCCTAATGAGTTTATGGTCTCAATCACTAGTTTCAAGACTCCTTCAATCAAGCATGCTGTTCATTTGGAAAATTATGGTCCCATCAGAGTAGAGTAGACTTAAATTCCATTAGCAGGGTATGCTTTAGGACGTGGCTAATTTGCGACTGAGAGGTTACTGCTGCATGGCCATGCGAGTGTCCACGAGTGCGAAATCAGCTCCCTCACTCATCATGTCGGGTATCAAAAACTAAAGTGGTGACAACCAAATGTCAAACTCAAGGATGAAAAATTATAATCCACAAACCATGAATAATATCACAGTGGCAACGTCCATCTTTTACATACAGTCAATAGAAGTATACTTAAGCACTTAAAATCCTACCTAAGTAAATGTACAAAATTATCAAAAGGAAAAATAATCCTTCATTAAAACTAGCCCTGATATGGCAGATAAATTAATATATCAGTTATCATATATTACTTAATATTGTGGTATTACTAAGGAAGACTTTTATTGTTACTGCTACATCATATTCAGTTACTTCAGTCCAGTGGCTCCCAACTGAATGTGATTCCCCCCAAAGGCTTGCAAGTTATATCTGAGGCACTGTGAAATCATTAAAGTTCTTATTTCAAAGCATTTTCTGATCTTTGTTGTTTTCTGAAATAACAAAAGCTTTTGCTTCTTCAGGCTTTAAACTTCTGAGCAATTTGAAGAATCTCTTTGCTGGAACTGCAAAAAACTGAAACATCTGAAATGTGACATTGAGACTCTACTTTGTTGTGTTACCAGTAAGTACATCTGACAAATGTTGTAGTGAAGTGTACAAGTGCAATATTTCTTTCTGGACTGTAGTAAAAGTATAAAAAAGCATGAAATTTATTTCCTCGGGCTGAGCACAAGCACCTCATGGTTAAGTTACACTCAAACCCATAGTATGGTGACAGTAATTACATGGACACTGTTGGCTCCTGCCATTAATCACTATGCTACATCTCATAGTTCTCCTACGTTTGCTCCCCTCTTCAGCTCGGACAAACTATATCCTGGTTTACAAAAAAAATGTCTCACTACTGGTGCATGAGAGTAAGATTATCATAGCTCCAGCTGTAAGGACACTACTGCAGCAAATATGCTTTCCACCACTGTGTACAGACATCGTGCTTTCATGGGGAATTATGTCCTGGAACCCAGTGAAGTTACAGGTTATAATACTGTTCTGGCATAAAGAACAAAACCAAAACCTGTTTTTACTGACTATATCTGGCGGCTTGGGTTATATGTGCTGCACAAGAGATACTGGATGCATGGATAAACTGCTCTCCTTCGAGAGAAAGATCCAATGCATGACTCTATTTCAAATCACAAGTTGTCTACTTACATTTCATTGCCATACAAGTGAAACCAACAATAAACATGATACATACTGTACATGCGGCATCTTTGGAGGTGCTGGTATTTTTTTTTTTTACTTTTGACTGAGCCATAAAAACTGTTTCCTTCTGGTTCCAATCTATTTCCCAAAAGGTTGAGCTGTTCTTACTATATCCAGTGCAAGCACTACACTACAAACAAGAAAACGTGCATTGCTGTTTAATCATGGCAAACAAGCATCAAAGTGAGCTGCAACTGTGTGAAGATTGAACTATTTGTCATGTGAAACCCAAATAATCTGCCTGCATTAATTCAGTCATAGCATTCTTAATGTGCCGCTGAAGTATTATTGGACTTGTCCTTGAAACCCACTTACTGTGAATTGATAAAGTCTTTTCTTTTTTATGTCCCACTCAAAGAGCCTCCCATGCAATTGTAGTGTGGACTAAGACCTGATTTCCATTTCCATCATATGATAACAGGCTCGCTTCACTCTTACCAAGCGACAGGCAAGGATAAAAGCAAAATCAAAGCCCGTTGAAAGCAATTTGACAAGCTAATGGTTTTGAGGGACTCATGTTCTATGCCAAGATTTCTTTAATATGACATCATGTGTAGCTGTACTCAAATCTGTGGTTAACCAACTGTGTGGTAGTGTAGTCTTCTGCACTGGTTAAAGCTTATTAATATGTGTTACTTCAATTGTAACTGATGGACTCACTTTGATGTAGCAGGGTGCAGGTACATGCTAAACAAAATCCTTTGAAGGCAGACTCTGCAACATTCCCCCAGTGTGCTTGCCAGGAGCAGAGAGCAGAAACACAGAGGAAGGGAGTGGCTATATCACAGACTCAGTAATGTGGCTCATCTCCTCATATATTCCTGCACCGGCTCTGGCTCGCCTCAAAAAAGCCAACCCGGCCTCATATGTCACTGTCAGTGCTGAGCCACATGAATCCAATATGTACACCAATGAGAGACTTTGTTCAAACACATTATTTGGCATTGGATAACAAGCAAAGAGGCCCAAAGTGCATCTGTGTACGAATGAGTCACTGCTCCTCTGTGCGGGGAATAAACCTGCATATAACAATGCATTCAGAAGAATATACAACCGGCATGAGCAAAACAACATCTAAGCTTCCCTTACAAAGTGAATTGTTTCCTTACAGGACATGCTGTGATTTGTGCCCCACAGCGAACTAAAAGATTGCTTAATCCAGAGCAGAATCCTTTTTGCTGATCCTTTGTTTTTGAACAAATAATTGCATTCGCCTACCTCAAGCCTCAGGGATGGAGGGAGGAAAGGAAGATGGAGAAGTGGGGGAGCCATATCAATATAATTGGGACTATTAAAGGATATAGTTAAATCATCAGCGTTGCTAGCTCTGTCCCGGTCAGACTCATAATCAGTAGCAGACACGGGAGGAGAAACAGACAAAAGCACTGAGCAGGGATTAGTATTAACATTTCCATTAATCGAATCTCAGTCTAATCGGGAACCCCACTGAACCTCAAGTAATATGAAACTCAACTCACAAACTAAATTCAATATCTACAGCACAGGCAGTAAGTATTAGGACAGTGATGCAGTAGATTTTTCATTGTTCTGACTTAGCACAGTGGATTGGAAATGAAACAATGGCTATGAGGTTAAACTACTAACTTTTTGCTATAAGGGAGCTCACATCCATGATAACTTTAAGACTTTCATAAAACGCTCTACAATTTTTACACAGTTCATCAGACGTTGGTGTAAGCACCATCAAATTAAAGCTGAAAGACAATACTTTATCCTCAATGCTATTTTTTTTTTTCTGTGGCATTTTATGCAATTAAAAAGCATGTGATTTGTTCACATTGCTGTATATAATTATAGAGCCTTGACCCTCATAAGTTTGCATTTGTAACGTTTGTTTTTTGGCAGCATGGATGAGTTGTTAAATGAAAGTTAAATAGAAATATTTCCATAGCCCCACATCCATATTTGCTGAGCAGTCTCCAGAAAATGAGAACTTAACCGCATTCTCAATGGCATTTTGAGGGAAATGTATTTTCTCCTGGATGACCTTATTTCGTGATGTATCACAAATACATCACATTTCATGGCATATGTTTGCTGTTTATTTTATAGACTTACAGCTTTTGAGCCAACTAATCATATATTCAATGGAGTGTTACTTGTCACCATGACAAGCCAGATAAAGAGAACATTTGAATTTTTTTGTGATTAGGTTCACAAAAACATAAAACTTTGGCTTCAAAATGACCCAATCCAACATTGGGCTGCACAGTGGCTTGGTGGTCAGCATTTTCGCCTTGCAGCGGGAAGATCCCCGGTTTGCATCCCCACCTTCATGGAAACTTTCTACATGGAGTTTGCATGTTGTCCTTGTGCACACATGGGTTTTCTTCAGGTTCTCTGGCTTCCTCTCACAGTCCAAACACATGCTGAGGTTAATTGGTGATTCTTAATTGTCCGTAGGTGTGAATGTGAGTGTGCTTGTTTGTCTCTATGTGTAGCCCTGTGATAGACTGGTGACCTGTCCAGGGTGTCCCCTGCCTTCACCCTAAATCAGCTGGGATAGAGTCCAGCCCCCTGGGACCCTAATGAGGATTAAGCGACGTATAGATATGGATGGATGGATAATCAAGCAATACCTAAACCTCACCAAACAGCAAGTGAAAAAGAAAGTTAAGTCTAAAAATAAATGCCCCACATGGGACCCAAACCCCAGGCTCCTGGGACAAAGTCTTGTGTCAGACCACTACCACACCCCCAAACCTCCAATGTGGATTTTGTGGCTCTTTGAAAGTGGAACTACTTCCTGCAACATCACACTGTTAGTTGTAGATGAATATAAGTTTTGGGAGACAGGGCTGCATTTGCTCTGAAGTGAATCTTTAACTTTGTTGGAAAGGTTTGCCCCAGTTTGGTGCTTTAGAACTTGTTCTCCACTAGAAAGTGACTTCTTGCAAACCACTCATTTGCTATTTATGCCCAGAAATTCCATACGGTGGACTTAGATCTCTTTGCCTTCATTTAGTCTTATGCTTTTTCAGGCTGCACATAGGAAACTATGTAAGGTGACTGTTCATGTGGCAGTTTCTTTTATGCTTATAAATACAGCATATATGATGTTTTCATCTCCATTTCAATCCCACCTCCCAACAGGAGCAGAATCATCCAATCTACCTGCTTAATGTGCCGATCTGCATCAAGCAACTATACTCATCTGTTCCCCTGCAACCCAAAGCTGTCTGCAAGGGGTTTTTTTGTCTGTGTAACTGTCTGATCTGGGCAGGAGGCTCTTCTCATTTTTAGGGGGGGGGGGGCACCTTCATGGTTCACAGCCTTTAGAGGATCTGGATCCTTTATTGAGGCACAGCTGGACTCCTGAGGTGCAGGTTTGCATGTGACAGTCTTATCAAATACTTCCTGCACAATGCCTTGAGCAGACCACAGTGCAATAACTACTTTGAAAATATTTTCATGTCGTCTTTAATATTTTGCCAGCACTCATCTTTACTAATTGGAACCTGCACACCTGCTGCTAATTGTGTGACCAGGTGCAACAATTCCCTGATGTTGTGGTTCATTGTTTTCCAGATAGTGTTAGACTGAAAGAGAAAGAAGAGGAAATCATTTTTTAAAATTGTTTTAAATAGATTTTTAATCTATGTGAATGTCAAACTATTTACAAAACAACTTGAAAAAATCCAAAGTGTTTTGAAAGCACTCAGTATTAAAAGAATATTTATGTTATTTAATTCATACATACTACAGCAATGGCGTCTGAGACGATAGCACTAACGTTTTTTGAAGAACCTATGAAGAAATTTTAAGGAATGATAACAGAAGAGCTCTGGATCGATGTATCTGTTGTTGCAATTGTGCACTGAAGACCTTGAAAATAATATAATGTAGTTAATCAAAACCGCCAGATGCTTCTAAAAGTCAGATCTGTTTACTAAGTTGTCATGCCAATTTAGAATGTGAAAAAGATTTTTCCAGTTCACAGTTTCACGGCAGCAGTGACATTATTGTGTGTTTGAATGTTTCCCACAACTACATAGAGATTGTGACCTCTGTAATCATTAAAGTAAGTGGCTCTGGATAGATAAGTTATGGGTCATTCCAGAATTGAAGGACATTTGGGCTCAAAATTTTTGAAAATAAACCTTATCTTTTACAATTTTCTGCTCCATATTCATCAATAATAGGTAATAAACTATCAAAGGCTTGATTGTCTCAGCTTGCACATCAATGATACCATTTTTATTCCATGTTTTATTTATTGTTTGCTAACTCTACTCTAATCACAGTAACAGGGTTGCTAATCCATGCTAATATTAGAAGCTAGATATTTAGCTAGCTGTTACTGCTGACCAAGAGGACAAACTCACTGATGGAAAAAAGTCAAGAAAGAAGTAAAAAGAATTTGTCTTAATCTGATAATATCAGGTAGAGTGAGACATTCAGTCAAGGCTGACAACAATATGAAAATATGAAAAATAGAAGAGAGGACATAGCTTTGCTCTACCCATTCTTTTGGAAAATTGTCTGATGATGTTTATTCCAGTGTTTCATGTGATTCACTGTTTTCTTCTTCTTCTACCAGCTAAAAAGGTTATGCTAACAGGGTTGTTGTGAAACACACATTCCATGGATAATCATTAATATTTAAAATATGTTGATTAAAATTTTCCCCCCACAATTACAAGAGACTTCAATGAAAAAAATAATTAAAAAATGAGGTTCAAATTTAATTTTAGCTGTTTTATTTGAAATTCAATTTGGTCATCAAGGGGGTGGGACAAGAGAAAAATTTCCTTTTAGGGGGAACTCCAGACTTATTTGGTATTTTAAAAATATTTTCAAACATTCTTTTCTCCTATTTTTTTTTTGTCTCAGGACAAGTACATTTACACAAAAACTGCATAGTTTAGTATGTTGTACATAGATTATTTGAAATATGATGGGTGTGACGTAAAACGTGGTCCAATTCTGGAACGACCTTTATCATTACATTATGGAGAGAATTATTAGTAGGGTTTTTCTGTTAGTTGTTTTTTGGCAGCCTGTCCTACCCCTGCATGGATCTTTGGAAATGGATCCACTGGAAACAAGCTACAACCATGACACAGAAATAGCACCATAATTAATGTAGTGAAAGTATTAGCCAAAAATGTGTAGGTCTATTTTTGGTCTCTACCAACTCCTGGCTCTTTCGCTGTTAAATGCTCTTTGCTAGGCAGTCTGGAACTCTGGCTGTGTCCCGTTTTGGTGTTGCGTACAGAGAGATTTTGGAGTTTTGCTGCTGAAATCAGCTGTTAAAAATAACTCTGCATGCATGAATTTTCTTTATTTTGAGCATATACGCTATTATCCACATATTAATGTTAAAGTTAAAGTTAGTTTATTTATATAGCACATTTCAACAACAAGGTGATTCAAAGTGCTTCACAAGGACATTAAAACAGCAGATGAAAACACAATTATAAAAAGAAAGAAAACATTTATAAAATCATTAAAAAGGTCATTAAAATTTAAGGATGCAGAAAAGTAAAAGAATCAAAAACAAAAGTTGGGACGCAAGGACATTTTAAAAGTTACACTGCAGAGTTTGTCATAAAATAAGATTTAAAATAACTCTTAGAAGAACTTAGTCAAAAGCAGCTGAGAACAGGTAGGTAATGTGGGTAATAGTATACAAGCTCCTTTAGTTTCAGTTTTCAAAGCGTAGCACAGTCTCAAAATTGACTTCACTGCCTCGGCTTTGTAAGCTTATTCACATTATGCAGTAATATGTGTGGAACAGGACATGCACAGCTACAGGTCAGCCACTGTCAGCATCAGGCTCAATAGTGGATAAAACAAGGGCAACGCAAGAGTACTCAATTAAAACTCAACTGAAAGTTAAACTAAACACAAACCAAATACTACAAACAGAATACATAGAAGTAAGCACAGACGGTTGCAAATGTATATGGACTAATCTGAAACCTTGTACAGAGACCAAGGAGTTCTGTTCAGAGAGGGCCATCATACCTTCATGGGTACAAGAATAAAGACTAGCTGGACTAACACTATGCTAATATCAGTCTCATGTGGTCGACATGGTGAGAGTTTATTCACAGTCCATTAAAACATGAGTGCTGGAATCCAGGGCAGTTCAAAGAAAAATGTTTGTGTTTGTTTCCTTTGGGATATTTGTTTGTGATACCATAAAGGTTATTGTCTGTTGTTGAGGATTCTTGCTTTAGCATGTGCTGGAAAATTAGTTTTAAAGCTAAAATCTAGGCTTCTAGTCAAGTAATCCCTGAGCCATTGGGAAAGAGTGATCAACCCCCTCACAAATATATCAGGACCATTTTGCGTCATGGGACAGTAAAATCCTTACTTATTGCTCCTTTAAAATGAAAACACCACTTAAACCTCTAATGTAGAATCAGCAGCAGTACAGTTTCAGTGTATGATGGACAGCCCATATTACCTCAGCAGCACGACACTTCAGAGGCAACATTAAGGACTTTCAGTGCTGGGTCAGACGACAGAAGCACTTTTCTTTTGTGAAGTGAGAGTACATCAAAGTTTGATGAGAGATTTGTTTCGTAGTTCCCACTTCTCATAGTTCCCAATTCTGCGTTGCTTCAGTGCACATGGTAGAGCTCCCTTAGCACATGATCTAGTGTAACACTTAAAAGTCAGCCCACTGGTTTTATAAGCACATTAATCACTGTTGCTCCCATACGCTCGGCGAACACCCTCAGCCACTTCTGGAAGAAAGAACTCAGTGAGACTTTTCATGAATTAAGACCCAAGCAAACCAAAGGACAGCCAATGGCGCATCCCACTGCCTCATATGATTTCTCTCCAACATCTTGCTATAAAGTTTTCTTAGTAAATTGACGTGGCTGTTTAAACTTTAAACCCTTTTCTTTTTGCTGGAGTTAGTACTAGATAACAGGACAAAGACATACCGGGTTCGTAAAGGTAATCATTGCGAAGTATCTGCAGCAAATCAGTCACTGTCTGTCCACAGAGACGTTTGTAGTTAATGTGTCTGCCATGTTTCCTGAGGAAGGAGTAGAGCCAAAGAATAGGAAGACAGAGGAGACTCAGGAGAGATAACGCCGTCTCCACATGACACAGCACAACAGAGACAAGTCCAATCAGAAAGGTGTCTTCTGTTTATGTCTCTGGCCTGACATGATATACGTTTCCACTGACTGTATAAGATGGATGGACCCTCTGTGACATCACCCACAGATTTTCTCAACCACAGTTTAAAGCCCAGTGTGGCTCCTTCTGTCACCATCTTGGCAGTACCTGACTCCTCCTAACTCCCAGCTAATAATAATAATGAGCAAAGATGTGGAGTGCGAGTACAGCGGAAGCCTGTGCTGCAAACATCTCTTAACCATGGACTGTCCTGCACTCTAAATAAAACAAGGCTTGGGCTCAACAAAAAGTGCAGCAGTTTGCATCAGTCCTTTTTGAATTCAGACAACTTGAAATGAAGTTACGTTGAACCAACAAACCACATTCTTCCACATTATTACGTGCTTAATGACCATAATCATGAACACAAGATTTTAGGTTGACAAATAAACTGAACTAGCTCCAACTAAATTTTTGTCAATAGTTTTTGGATTAGCCATATTTTTGTTCATGTGTAAGCATTTAAGAAATTCATAAATTCAGGCACAAAATTGTTTGGTAATTAACTTAAAAAAAGAAAGAAACAACCTATCAACACATATTACACTGTATTTAAATATTGAAAGCAAAAGCAGCACAAATTCTAAATACAAATAAAAATTACTCTTCAGCTGGACTTTGTCCAAAAAATCTTTGTCATTGTTATCTACTAGTTTGAAAAAACTGAAGGGTAGCTTGGCCATATTTCACAATGCATTTTCCATCATCTATATTGACAAGTGTGGCCTAAACTCTGTACACAAGTCCACTGTTATTCATATCACAACTGAGAATATTCCCAAATTCATTGTTTTAGTGGATTTTGTTGTGTATAAAAGACACAATACTCACCATGTAATGTCCTTTGTATCATATTCACTCAGCATACAGGACCTCTATACATAACATTTAATTTAGTCACTATGACCTGAAAGTAGTTTTAAATCAACTAACACAAAAATTTGACTTTGAATAACAACAATAAATATTAAGTTGATGCAGTCACCAACATTACTATGCCAACGCAATTCATCAGAACAATGTTTGCAACTTAAAACCAGACTGTAGGCATGTTTATTTTGGCTGTAAAACTGGACATTGTAAAGTAAGGGTCTGTTTGGATTGACTTACTTTTGGCACCAGTCAGAAGGTTTATACACTTTCACATTGGCTTCATTTTTTGCCACTTGGTTCTTTCTCAAGGAGTGTGTGACCTCTCTGGAAATGTGGGTAGAATTTGTATTACACTAAGAAACTGTGACAGCCATCTTTATATAGCTTAATGTTGATTTTTTTTGTCTAAACTATACCAAACTATAACTACAGGGTTGCCATCTGGAAAGCACTGAGTTTTGAATATTTTTGAAAGACAATGACAAATGACTGTGCTGTCAATAAGGTGTTCAGGTTGGTGCCGTTCTTTGTCCCATAATGATGTGAAGCAAGTCAGAAAAAATCAGTACCCATTGTTTTCTTTGTTAGTCCCCCCGATTGGCAGGATTCCTCTAGAAAAAATGTAGTTTCCCATCACATCTTGACTACTTGTTCAGTATGCAGGGCAAACCTGGCATGTGCTTTAACCATCAACAGACGCTCAAATGACATGATGCTATGTGATGCTACAGATGTGTGTTGTGTTGACGCCAGCTCCTCAACCTTAACATGTCCAACACCTCCCATTCAATTTAGACAATATTTGAGGAGACGAAACATTTTTACACTCACACTCACTGGCCAAAAGGAACATTGCATCCTTCCTGTGGGACATGTGCTCATTGATAACCTTCTTCTGCCATTTTCTCTCCCAATTCTCTTCTCTTTTTACCTGCCACTCTAAGTTTTGCAGCCCTCTCACCCTGAAAATAACCAGAGACACCCAAATCCCTGTCTGTAACAATTGAGTGCCTCTGTTTGTTGCTCCCACAATGCATTAAGTGTGAAGTGAATCCCCCTGTCTGCTTCCAACACCATTTCACCATAACCAGCTAGCAGACAGAGGCACTTACTGTGCTGCGTGTAGAGTCAAAACCTCAACTGTCTGATTGGCACCTCATTTATTCCGCCTAATGGAAGGAGGTGGGCCCTTGGGTGAAAGGAGCCACACAGACGCAAAGAGTGAGTGACAGGTTTGCTACATTATTAGAGACAGTCCCCTGGCCTTGACTTTGTTGTACACCAGACACCTGCTCAAACAAGGCAGAATTAAAAAGAATCAGAAGTAACAGCTTCTTCGTTGGGTGGAGTTACTTTATGTGAGGTGTCATGTTGCCCTTCTTTTGTTGTCAGCACTAAGCTCTTTGAAAGTGGGTCAAAGAGTAGGTTAAATGAAACAAGTCTACTGGGAGCTGTTAAGGATGTGAGCTAAAGTGTGTACGGCCCATTCTGGAATCAATTTGGAGGAGCAGACATTTCTAAACTGTAATACTTTAAATATTACAGCTCTGCATGTGGAGCATCCACCTCCGTTACTATCTTTGATTTTGTGCCTTTGGAAAGAACAAAGAGAAAGTCATCACTATGCAGTATGTTTCTTATCTGAGAGGAAAAAAAATCTTTGACCACTAGACAGAGATAACAGACTGCTTTCTACAGCAAAGTTGAACTGTGTCCAATTAAAAAGGAAAGTTGCCACAGCAGAAGCAAGCATGGAGCAATAGAGCTACAACAAAAAAAGAAAAACCTACACTTGACATGAAATTGTATTTGCACACACATACACAAAGCTGTTTCCTGGTTCATGAAAGAAAAGCAATTCTTCTTGCCTTGATCTTTTCCAGTGCTCACATGTTTGAGCAGCAATGTTATCAAGTTGAGTTCTTTTCTAGTGGAGCTGCATAAGTTCAGTATTAGAAGTTTGAAGCACAAATAACCTTCAGCGGTTTACATCACTAACATTGAACAGGTTTGGTTACAGCTTGGCAGTCAAACTTCTCTTTTATATCCAAAGCTCTAAAAATCCTTTCAAATATTACTCTGAGAATTTTGAAAGCAGGTTTTATATTTTTTAACAAAACTCACAGTGCCTTGTCACACCTGAATCAGTAACTTTACATTCTGCTGTATCGTCTTGAATGCTACTGTTAACATCCTATCAAATGCAATTTGTGAGGTTGTCAAAGAAACGCGCCAAACTCAAAGAATGTATTTGTGGTTCTCTCTCTTGTGAAAGGCTCGATCTGTCATTTCACAAATGCTCTGCCTAAACAGGCCATAGTGTTGAAGAAGCTTTTCTGACAGTTCATGCTTTATGTTAAAATTACCTCCTGCTTTCATCCTCCTGTGTAATTTCAATTCCGTGGCTTTGGTGCTGCACACACACACACACACACACACACACACACACACACACACACACACACACACACACACACACACACACACACACACACACACACACACCCACACACACACACACACACACACACACAATTTATGTATTTATTCATTTCCTCCGCAGCTTGTTCAAAGCGATGTACACATCACCCGCTCTTGACGTGTGAAGCTCAGGTTTTTAATTATTCATTTGGCAAAATCTAAAGCAGATATATTCCAGCACTTTTCTGCTGACAACCTGGGCTTAAAGCAGAGTAAAACAGAGAACAGTTTGAGTGTGCAAACAACTCCTGCGGGGTAGTAATATCATTTCAGCGCCGGGGTCTCTTCACTCTTCATCATCTCACTTCATCATGATTTTGAGCTCACGTTGACATGGTGGAATAAATCACTTTGCTACAAGATAAACTCACTTTCACTCACAGAACATCCCAAATGCAGCAACTTTTCATGAGGTTGTGGGTGATAAGTTTGTTTCACACAAGACACGCCACCGATACTCCTCCACAGCCCCCTGTGCATTTTGATAATGTGTGTGCGCGCCGTGATGCAGACTCATTGAATTTAGGAACTGTGGTCAAAGTCTCCTCAGGCTGAGTTACGTACAGCCTGCTGTGGAGTAACACTTTAATGCCTCTCTGGTCACTAATGGTCTGAAGCCTTTTCGTTCACAGCCATTACTTTGCATTTGCCTGCAGTTTTTCAACTTGAACAGATAAACAAGACACATTTTTAGCAACAGGGCAGCTAAAGCTAAAAAGAGACTGACCCTTTGGTAATTTGCACGAGTGACACGCAGGCAAACTGAAGGACAAGTGGCTAGACCTAACAAAGGAGGCCTTGTGAAGAATGTTATTTTCATACATTTATGAAGCCCTCCTTCTCATGTTACACACAACAGGTTCACTGTTTGTTACAGTAAGTCCATGAGTCATTCTCACAATTCTGATATAGTTTAAAACAAACAGAATACCACATCAAAAAATGTAATATGAGAGCAGCAGTGCTGGAAGAGAAAGAACAGCTTTTCATGGCTGGTTTCTTTTTTGTGTTGTACTAGAACCAGAGGAAAAAGCTGTTGATACAACACTGACAGGCAGCAGACAAAGAGAAACAATAGCATTCTTTTGTCATAGCTGTGGCCATAAGATGAATATAAATCCAGTATAGACTGTATACCATAACTCTGTTTTGGTCTCCACCATCTTCTGAGAAAAGTACTGACCTGATAGGAAGCCATAGTGATCTGGCTGTAGTTTTGTGCTGGGTGTGTCGTGTTTTAGAGTTTTTTTCTGACAAACAGCTGTCTTCTACTGAACTACAATATAACTTTTATATGTAACTACAATAAAAGTGAACTAATCGAAAGCTATGAACAGGAAAACTAAAACAATGTGCTAAAAGGGGAAATTACAGAATCAGATGATGAGTCTTTGTGGGTTTGACACAAACCACTAAGCAACTACTTAATACTTTTAATATTGCACATTTTCACTTTAACAATTGTGCCTCTGCCAAGCAACGCAGCGGAGTTATGTGACAATCGGCGTACGTTTGTCCCTCTGTCTGTCTGTCTGTCCGTTTGTTTGTCTGTCTGTCTGTTAGCAACATTACTTAAAAATGGATTTAGATGAAATTTTCAACAAAGGTCAGAAATGACACAAGGACCAAGTGATTAGATTTTGGTAGTGATGCAGTTTATAGTCTGGATCCAAGGATTTATTCAAGATTTCTGTATCATTGCGAGATAGCGGCATGGTGTCACTGTAACTATGACAACAAGTGAACACTATGTCAGCTGCCTGCTGACGATCACATGATTGAGATCCTAAATTGTGGGAGTGCTTCGGAGTCCTATCAATTCCTGCCGCCTGCTACATATTTAGGTCACGCGGTTTGGTATCCATGCATAATGTACACATACATAACACACACCTGTGTTCACCTTAAGCTAATTTTTTATTAAAGATTTCATCTGTCAGAAATGATACAATGACTGAGCAGCCTTGGCGGAGTACTATATATATATATATATATATATATATATATATATATATATATATATATATATATATATATGTGTGAAGCATTTAAATTTGTCTTGGGAAATACAAATGATTTGAATCATTTCAATAGTCAGGAGTTCATATTTAGCCTGAAGCTGGTAATAAGGGAAACATGGACACGTGCTCTTCAAAACATAAATTTGAACAGTAAATTTTAGGAACTAACTGTTACCTCAGTCAAAGCCATGGTAGCATAAAAAAGCTTTGTATTTATCTGCTTTACATTGCATTGTAATCCAAATACATTTTTCAAAATACCCTGTAGCTATACCTGGAAGTGATGATGATAGGGTCAACAAAACCAGAGAGCAATCCATCTCCAAGGACTACAAATGTCAATATGTCAACCATGGTGACTGCTACACTGATGCGTTGGTTTGACTATGTATTTAAAAAAAAACAACAGACTGACAGACTGCCTAAGCATCCTGAGTGCTTAAGTGGGGCGAAACATGAAGTAAATAAAGAGGAAAAGAGGTAAAGTCCAAAAATAACATGCTTTTTTCTCTGTGGTGAAAGTTCCATTAAAGAACATCCTGCAACAGGAACAAGAGATGCTGTTAGTGCAGTAACATCAAGGTTGATTATGATGCTGATGCTGAGGATAATAATGGCGATTCTTCTTTCCACTGTGATGATTGTTATGGTGACAAAACGAAATAACACTTGTCCAGTCAGCATTTCAAGACACAAAAGCAGATGGTACGAAGATGAACACCTGTGTCGTGGAAGATGCTTTCATTATGTTGTCTTAGCTGACAATGTGACTTTTCTCACACACAAAGATAGATTATTTAACCTTTACAGCACAACAGAACTTTTTGAAAGACTGTAGTCAAACTAAGGGTAAAGTAGCAGGTAAAGTGAAGGGTGACAACCGAAGGGGACGGATGCCCTCATGTACATAAAGTATTTGCCTTAGGCCCTGTAAACACTGTGTTTGCTCCTACCTTTGCTGCATCTTGCGTTTCTCTGCTTTAGGCACCTTGCATTTTTGGTAGAGCGCCTTGAGCACCCTGGGATGAAACAGTTTCAACTCACTGTTTTTGTTTTTGTTTTGTTATTTCTTTCCTCTGTTCACCAGTTGTATTAATGCAGAGAAGGGTCTACTGGGGGAACTACAGCAGCTTGGAAGCAAAGAAGAACTGTTTTGTAACCATTCTCCTATTTTATATAACGCTTGTGTAGCCAAATCACACCAACCCAACACTATAAACAACAGCTGGCCGTGTGACTGACAGTGGATCGTCAGCTATTCTCTAGTCGCCTGGCAACAGTGAAACAAAAACACGGCATGATGCTCCGTTTTTGTGTGTGTAGGTTTGTTCCAGAGATTTAAAATAGCAATCTGTTTCATTTCTGTGCTTTAGACAAAAAGACAGTGCAGCTGGCTGTTAGTTGTTCAACCTTCAGTTTGTACTGTTTGTCTGGTTCTTCCAGTACCTGATCTGTTTACCCTGTGACTGTCACTGCCAGAGGTGGCTACTTCACGGACAATTAATTACAGTGGAATTCTCCATACCCTTAGTGATTACTTTTAATGGTAATGAGGTTTAATAACTCTAATGCTATCATTATTAAATTATGATGGGAGTCCTAATTAGTTAAACATGAATACATTACATGTTATTATTCATTTCATCTGTTGTGTAATACTCAATTGTTATTTGCTTAATTCATTAATGTGTTCTTCCGGCAGCTAAGAGCCATATCCAATGTCTAATGATTGCATTAATTGTCCCATGCAAGCAGTCATTTAAATCAGTGTTATTTTATCATAGTGGAACATTGTAATTCATAGAATTAAATACTTAAGTACCTCATAATAAGTATTACATACTAAATCCTTAAGCCTTGTCATGAAATATTCTACAATATGAACATGAGATTTACTGATTGTCATGTTTCATACATTTAGACAACATACATTATGATATATAAATGATATTGTGAATCAGTTTGTGGGTTACAAGTTTTCACCTTTTGCACAATCTAATTGCATTCTTATGTTTTTAAAATGTAGGTGAGTGGAATTAATATGCAGTGAAAAGTTATTTAGTTGCATTACAGACAGATTATGTCAAGAAAACAACAAGACAAAGTGACAAGCTTTCTAATTTTCTTAACAGCTTAGTAATATTTCCAGTTTACTGTCCATTACATTCTTGAATCGTTTGTTTATGCTTTTGTCTCATTGTCTCATCAGGACTGGATGTCTCTAATACTCTGTTTAAACTGCTTAACGATCTGTCAACAAAGAGAGCTGGGTGGAACGTGGCAGCAACACTCACCAGCCCACATCTGTCAAAAACACAGGACTGAAGACTCTGCTGCTCAGTTTAAAAGGTTCTCCAGAATCCAGCTGTACTTTAATGGACTGGGGTGTAGGATTTAGGGGGATCTGTTCGCAAACATATATGTTCATTAATGTTTAATCGCCTGCTATTATGAATAATTGTACTTTCATTAGCTTACTCCTTCATATCTACATAGAGAGCAAGTGCTCTTCTGTGAATCCTGCCATGCTGTGCTGACATGTCTCTGCAAAAGTCCAGAATGGTCAAACCAGATTGTGGCTTGAGAGAGGGCCTTTTGTGTTTTTACTTTGAAGCGGCAGCCACCACAGGTTCTACATGCTAGAAGTGATGGTGGGGTACTCATCTGGTTGTAATCTACAACCTTACTGCTAGATGTCACTAAATCCTACAAACTGGACCTTTAAGCTGTTCAGGTAGGCCACTTAGTTCATCTCACCAGGACTTTACAGGATCTATACTGAATAAAATATGCACACAGCATGCAAGATTTTAATCAATTATGTGCATTCTCTCTAACAATGAGGAATAAATATTTGCTATTTGAACAAACGGCATCTCTACAACAGAATGGACATCGTGAAACAATCAGCTGGAAATGATGATGGCCAGAAGGAGAATGGAGTCAAAGACCAGAAATCCCAAGACAGTACCAGGTCACACATTTACAATGCATAGAGTTAATGAGATTGTTGATGCTGGCAAACGTTGTGGAATGTCGTCCCACTCTTCCTGAAGGGCTTGGCAAAGTTGAAAGACATTTTAGGGGACAGGATCAGATAATGTCACATTTATACACATCCAGAGCATCGTGTGACAGATTGTCTATTGTACCATGCTGTCTGAAATGATTTCTTGCATGAGAAATAGTAGAGTCTGACTACGGCCTTAACTGACATGCAGCATGCAGCATGCCAGAAGCCTGTTCTTGTCTTTCTCATGTGTCTGTTCTTGTCATCTGTGGCATTGTGTCATTTGAACAAAGCTGCATTTTAAGGTGGCCTTTTCTAGTCAGTGGTCAGTGGAGTGTCTCTGTACAGGTCAGGTTATCTAATCATTGTTCTTTAAGACACACCTGACTATGGTGTGGATTAAGTTAATAGTCAAAACTTCATCACCAGATGAGCAGTTCAAAACCTTTGATGCACAATTAGCTAGACTCAATAATCTAAATTTCATTTTTTAGGTTTTCACAAAGGACAAAAAGGAAACGATTGCATGCTGCACTCATATTTTTGTTTGTGAGGTCAACAAGCCTCAAAAGAGTTAAAAACCCAAATATTTCGCTCTGAAGTTGGAAGAGATTATTTACACCACCGTTCAAAAGTTTAGGGTCACTCAGGCAATTTCATGATTTCCATGAAAACTCACACTTTTGTTCATGTGCTAACATAATTGCACAAGGGTTTTCTAATCATCAAATAGCCTTTCAGCATGATTAGCTAACACAATTTACCATCAGAACACAGGAGTGATGGTTGCTGGAAATGTTCCTCTCTACCTCTGTGTAGATATTCCATTAAAAATCTGCCGTCTCCAGCTAGAATAGTCATTTACCACATTAACAATGTCTAGACTGTAATTCTGATGAATTGAACGTTATTTTCATTTAAAAAAACTGCTAAACGTTCAAAAATAAAGACATTTGTAAGTGACCCCAAACTTTTGAACTGTAGTGTATATGGACAGAATCATTTCAAAAATGTTATCGTTGATGTATTTCTGCTGGATGGAGGCACATCTAACTACGGTGGCCGAGAGGTGCAAACCAAATTTACATAATGCAAAACACTTTTACAACCTCCAAGACAAATTTACAAGCGACAAAACACTTTTACAAGTCCGAAAACACTTTTACAAGTCCGAAAACACATATGAACATATGAACCGATTGACGCGGTTTTGTTTTTCGTGTGGTCGGTCTTTAGAGCGTTTAAATGGCGCAGATCAGACCGACAGAGTGCATTAGCCGCTCCTCGTCGTCACTTCCGGTTCAATCCCGGAGTTGGGACATTCCCTTTCCGGTTACATTTGGATTTGTAAAAGTGTTTTCGGACTTGTAAAAGTGTTTTTGGACTTGTAAAAGTGTTTTGTTGCTTGTAAATTTGTCTTGGAGGTTGTAAAAGTGTTTTGCATTATGTAAATTTGGTTTGCACCTCTCAGCCACCGTAAATAACAGTTAATTGTTGCTGTAGTTGCTAATAATCATCATTTCAAAGCATTACGTGTGGTCTTGTTCGCCAGCCTTGTGTTGTTGTGTTAGTATTCTCTGCTCCCTAGTGACCAAAAATCAGCTGTAATGCAGCTTTAAGTTAATAAACGAAAAATATTTATAGTTTTGTGATAGTGTGAGAACATTTTTCTGCAAGAACAATGTATTCCTACAGCTTTACTGAACTCAAGGTGGAATAGCTTAAAAACAAACAAACAAACAAATAAACAAACAAAAAAAACCCAGCAGCACCAGCAAGTGAGATATCATGATCTGCTTTCTTGTCAAAACCTGGCACCGATATTTCCCATAAGCAATTCAACTTGATCTGATTTGGGTAAGTTCTGTTGGTAGTGGGCTCATGCAGCCTCAAGCCTGGCCTCAAGCAGAGATTAGAAGCAAACTACAGATATCTGGTACGCTTGCTTGTCTCTAAAGCCACACAGCGAAAATGTTTTATTTGTGACATCACTTGAGGCATTTATAATGCCACTTGAGGCAGTTTAACAGATTTCATGCAGCTCCATGGAGCTACATAGGGCTTTATAACATTTTATTCATATATGCAGTGTGCTCTCCAGGACCTTTAAACAGACTTTGATGTGTAAAATCGATGGAGTTCCCCTTTAAGCTGTGGACGATTGATTCATTTTACCCCTACACATCTCACACAACTTGCTTTTATAATGGGGCAAATTGTGCAACAAGACAAAATAAACAAACAAAAAAAAAACACTACAAATGTTCTACAGCTCTCAGCTTATATCACTAGTGTTTGAAAGAATAAACTTTGCTGCTTCTGGACAAGCGTATCATACTGGTGAGTTTGACGCCACTATCATGGCTGCTATGTTACTGTGTCACAATGAGCATCTCTGACTTCTCCTATCCTTTAAAACTCCACACACCAGTGATCAACCTCCCAAGTGCTTTCATAATGTTTTGCAGCATGAGGAACAGATGTGGAGAAATTATGGAAGTACTGTGATTGCTCTGAGGATGAACAAAACAAAATGGTGCTGGGAGAAGTCAGCATTTCTCCAGCATATAGTGCCCTGGAGCAAAAGAAACTGAACACCACTGAAGCCTGTACATTGTATCAATTATTTTTTATGATGCGAACACATTTAGAAATACGTACTGAGTCATTCAACAGTGAGAGGATTATGTTGTCCCTCGCTGCAAGGCTGAGCAACAGTGAGCTCGGCAGCAATCAGTTCAGGATGCTTTAGCATCAGCCTTCCCTAAACCAAAGATGTCCTGCACTTTGTGTGTACTGGTGGTACCACACAGTGAACACACATCAGACCTGTCTGCACCTTGATGGTAATCCTTCAAGGATTTACAGTAGAGGTGTCACACCAGCCATTTACCATGGCTTTCAGTTTTATTTAGGGTTTTAGATTGACACAAACTGTTTTACCAGGCAAAAGTAAAATTGCTCATTTAGTGACACACTTAAAGCGACTGATATATGTTTTCCTGAAAAATTAAAGCATTTGACACTGGTGATCATGATATTTTGAAACTTGGACTCCTTCATTCGGGACTCTCGGGACACACACTTGGTTTACAAACTATCTCAGTAGTAGGACTCAGTGCATTAAATCTGATGGTCTGTGCTCTGAATTTGTTACTGTCCACTAGGAGATGCCGCAAGGTTCTGTATTAGGTCCTCTTTTATTCTTTATTTATATGGGTCTAAATGTGTCAGGTGCTAATTTGCATTTTTATGCTGATGACACAGTCAATTACTGTTGTGGATCAACTCTTGTTCAGATTATTGAATCCCTGCAGAAAGCCTTTGTTGCTGTCTAGCACTCATTACTTCACCTGAAACTTGTTCTCAGTGCAGACAAGACTAACCTAATGTTTTCCAATTCTAGGACGTGGTCACAAATGATTCCCTCAGTGTCCACACTTGAGGGAAATTAAATAGAGGTGGTTGACATGTATAAATACTCAGGTGTCTTGATTGATGACTCTCTCACTTTAAAATCACGTGGTGAAATTTGTGAAGAAGCTGAGGCGAAAATTGGGTTTTTATTTTTGACAACAAACAAGCTGTGTTTTTCTTTTATGCAAAAAAGTGGATTCTCTCTCCGCCTTTTTTGTCTGTGTTGGATTATGGAGATCTTTTGTACATGAATGCTTCTACTCAATGTCTTCGGATGGTTGACACTGTTTGCCATACTTCTTTGAAGTTTTTTGTGAACTGTAAAGTGTCGACGCACCACTGTAAGTTATACTCTTGGGTAGGATGGCCAGCTTTACTCATCTAAAAGAGCCGTCATCGGTATACTTTCTTATATAAGGCAATACTTGGACTACTGCCCACCTGCATTTGTTCTCTAACTGCACACAAAAGTTCTGATCTTTACTCTCTCCATTCACATTATCATTTGTTGCTTTCTGTTCCATAAGCTAGTACTGTATTGGGTATTGGCTTTTGTTTACTCTGTACATTTTGCATGAATTATGTTGCAGAAAGACTGGAAATTAACCAAGTTAATGTTATTGAGTACTTTTAAATCCAAACTGCAACTTCTTGAGGCTGACTCCACAACATGCCTGTGTTTTTCATAACTTGCTTGTACATTTAATTGTTTATATTTGTCTTTTTTGTCTTTTTAAATTGTGTTTTAATTGTGTCATTTACATAGTTCTAGTCTGTGGTATATTAAAGTTGCATTTAATTCTTGATGTATTTAACAACAGAAAAACACCTTGTAAGTGGGATGTGAGGATTCATAAATGTTTCTGGTCTGACAGTCTAAATATCTGACTCACTGATTGTGTAAGCTATTGTATTCTACTGTGTGACCATTTATTAATGATTCCTATTTATTTATATAGTCTGAGAGAAACAAGTCTTCTTAGCTGACTTATGAGCTGTAAACTGATTTATATGAGAATTCATGTGAAATGGAGGTTGAACCATGATTTCCAGAACAGAGGCAGATCTACGGTGGGGGTGGGTGATGGGGTGGGGGGTTAGCTGCTCCCCAACTGTACAGCCTTGCCCCCCCAGCTGCCCCCCTAACTTTTATGTTATTAAAACTGTGTTTGTAAAAACGAATCACCACTATGTCCCCAAGTTTCTCAATTCATAAAAACAAAAGATGAATTGACCAAATGTGAATAATTGTAAATATAATCTTAGCCCTCCACCCCTCAAATGCGTAGCTACGGCCCTGCATCACACACAGAGTGGCCTTTATGCAGACACACACCGTCAGACTGAATCTGTTGGCAGAACACAGAGGGAAGTGACTCAACTGACCGAGTATCTTCATGTGAGGTCAGTTTCCTCAGGTGAAAATTAAACAGCAGCTTAACTTAAAAGTTCCATTTGGAATTAATGCAATGTTTGCTAAAGGTGATGATTCAGCAATAAGAGCGTCCATTCATCTAAAACGTGAATTGTTAGCTTGTCGCTCGTTTTGATTCTAGTATGGAAAAGAGCTTGATACAAAGTACTAAAAACTGTCATGTTTGAATCCACAACGTTTAACAGATCGCCGTTTCGGGACAGTAAAGTTACAACTGGTCGACTGATCGATCAGTGTGATGACATTTTATTAAATCGGAACCAATCTAACAGAATGCGAGTGTCCTGTAACTTCCTGTCCAGACTGAAGGCTGCTGGAAACTGTCTGTCGTTACTGCAGCCTCTTGGTTCTGCTCCCTGCTGCTGCCTCCTGCTCTCGTCCACTCTTGAGCCGAGGTGCTATTCATCTCAAACAAGCCTAAAATTAAGGCTGCATTCCAGTAGACCTAAAGACAATTGAAATAGTTAAAGATAAACAAAACAAAGCTCAAAGGTTTTTTTTTTCCAATGTGGCACTCATAAGAAAGAAAGGGTAATCAACAAGTTAACAGAGCAATAGTGTGGGAATCTGGCCTGATGCCATGTTTTCTATAATGCAGTTCTATAAAATTTGATGTGGTTTTTTTCAGCTGGGCTGCCCTTTACAAAGAGCGAGAAAGAAATCTTCATAAAGCCTGCCACAGGTATTGGTTGTCCTTTTGATTTACAGATACAACCCCTCTTAAACCTATACAGTTTTTTGACTGATTACAGTTATGTCAACAGCTTCTTGCAACAGGCACAAGACCATCTAATATAGCCCGAGGACATCCATGGAGCTTTGATCAAGGAACGCTGCCATAGCTTGAATACACTGAGATGGCAGATCATATGGAGTACAAGGCATCTTACATGTAAATCATAAAAAGCACATTTCCCTGTCTTCTATGATATGCTGCTAACAGAATTAAAAAAGCATTAATGTAAACTTAAAAAGGATATGCATATCTTACTGTATTAAAGCAGCATACATGTCTTGACAGGTGAATTGTTAATCCAAAATGGTGGTAAGGAGAATGGATTTCATTTTTAATATACTTCATATATATAGTTCATTTTTTTAACAACAGACTTAATCCTCCTCAGCACCGAGATTGCCAGTGTGCATAGGTTTCTGCTGAGATGTTCTGTCATTCTTCAGACTATTTTTTCATCTGCTCTTTGCTGGATGGGTTGTGTTGCTCTGTCTTTCTCTTTAAAACACCTTAAAGATGTTCTATTGGATTCAAGTCTGGCAATGTTCTTGGCCAGGTCATAGCTTTGCCCCTTCTGGTTTTTGGAAACGCTGTGTGCTTTGGATTAATATTATGCTGGAATATTCCTCTTCTGCCAAACTTCTGCAGACTGTTAGTCATCTTGCCAGCCATTATTTTGGTATATTCACAGAAATTCATGGCACCATTTAGAAATGTCACTTTTTGTGCTAGTGCAACCCCACATCATCACACTCCCACCTCTCGCTGTCAGGACGAGGCATTCACTGTGGTAGTCCTGACCAGGTTCATCCCAGATATGCTGGACTCCATCTGAGCTGAACAATGTATGTCATCTGACCAAAAATTGTGGTCAATAAAAGTTTATGTTAAGCACTGTCCTTCACATCGTCTTAGATGTCACAGAAATTCTGATGTCCATTGATAACCCGTGCCTGTGTGTTTTTCAGATCACTGTATCTGATTAGTGGTACGATGGCTCATTCTCATTGTTCATGAAAAGAAATTCCCTACATGTCAGTTGGAAAAAATGCAGTCATTGAAAGGTGAGGCAATTTCAAATTATTTGACATTTCAGTCATTTTGCACAGGGCTGTACTCACTTCTGTTGAATACCCTGTGTACACAGCAACTTTTTCTGAGGTATAAATTCAGTAAAGTAATAGTTTATTTATTTATTTAGCATTTATTTAACCAAGTTAGTCCTGCTGAGATCATAGATCTCCTTTACAAGGGAGACCTGGCCAAGAGGGCAGCAGCATAGTCACATTAAAAACAGTAAACAACAGATAAAATTAACGACATTAAAACTTGCTCACACATAACACTTACAGTCCTGTAAGTTAAAAAGGACATTTTTGTCATTGTTTCACTTTTTAACAAGACTGCTCCTAATGAGTCAGACATGCTGCCTGGGTTTCATCAGTGTGTGTTCTGCCCAATCAATCTTGATCAATTGAGGACTGTAACAGAATAATTCATCTCAGGTAATGAAGACACTTAACAATGTTTTTCTGACGCTGGAGCACCCCAAGAAGCACTCGGAAAAATACTGCTTGTCTGGTAACTTATGTAATTGCCACAGGGCATCACCTCTGCGTTAGATTTCCTTTATTAGTTTTCCAAGCCCAAACGAGGCTCATTAGCTGGCTTGCTCTAATTAGAGGACATATATCAGAATGCTCCAGGGTTTCTCACACTGCATGCTGGGAAAAATGAAATACCATTAATCAATCTAGCCTCCTGTTTAATGTTCTGGACAGTGGAAACAAATGAAATGCTGATTGAGTCAGTGATGCAGAAATGAAGTTTGTTCAATGCACAAAAAAGTAGAGAAAGCAGTGAAGTATTGCAGACATGCT
Source organism: Amphiprion ocellaris (assembly GCF_022539595.1). NCBI lineage: Eukaryota > Metazoa > Chordata > Actinopteri > Pomacentridae > Amphiprion > Amphiprion ocellaris. The sequence continues at coordinate 11,079,433 of NC_072773.1, read as the reverse complement.
TTTCTGTAAAAGTTCTCAAAGGTCTACTGAAGTCAGACATATTTTATTTATATTTATATGACTTTCAATTTTTTTTTTGTTTACATTCGCGTTAATTAGCCAGCTGAATTTAATTTAAATATCTCCTGATATTTAGAACATTACCTTGACACAAAAATGTTTTAGGCAGTTAAGGGGACATACTTCATATTTCTCTGTGCTTTAATTGCGAAAGAAGAAGAGGAAGTTCTAATCTTGCATGGAAGGAAGACAAATGCAGTTGCTGGAAACCTGGAGAGATTCCAGTTCAATAAAGAGAGCAGAAGACTAAAAAGGCCACTGTGTGCTTTCAGATATATTTCGACAACTTCACATTTCACATATTTCTGTATGCTGAGCTCAATGTGCCATTTCTGTTTTCACTGACATTCCTTTCATATCTTTCTGTTTTTTTTATTTAGATTTTTATTTTGCGTGTTTGAGACACTCATGCATTTGAACAGCTTTCATGTCATTTTCTAAAACGATTCTATTACCCAAAGGGATATTTTGTGATTTTTTTTTTTGCCTGTTGCAAAACAACAACAAGAACAAAACTTCATTTTTAATCTATCTGACTCAAAAGAGATCATCATATATTTCAATTAAAAGCCCAATCTTGCTAAGTTTTTAGATACATATTTTTTTCATTTTGAAATTATTCAGATTTTTACATAAAGTGTTCACTTTGTTTTGCCAAGGGACTTGATGTGTCAGTTTTCATTAAAGCCCACATGGATGGCATTTCATAAGCATGAAAGGAAGTTGAAGTAGTCCCCTTTCTTTAAGCAACAGATCTCTACAGCAGTCATATCAAAAACAAATAAATAAATATATACATTAGAAATGTTGTGCATCAGTTTGTGCCCCATCTTATTCTTTCATCTAGCATAGATGTTTTAATGTTTTAACCGTGACATGCATATATTGTTCACATTAGCCAGGAGTTTCAAACTTTGGACACCCTGTAGAGACTTGAAGAAACTGAACCTGTGTAATATTGTATTATTTCATTATTTAATAGAAAACAGTTGGAAATGGTAACACTTCCCTGGATGAAGGCATCCTTGGTTAAAGGTCAGTCGACCTTTCACTTGTTAATGTGAATTGACACTACACGACAAAAGTAGGTACGCTTCTGTACAACATCACTTAAATGCAAAATGATTCAAGATTGCATTACCTCCTGGTTGCTGCTCCTTGCTGTTAAAATTAAAAACATACAGTTTATAAATACTATATTCAAAATATAGGTCAAACAGTAGGAATTCCATGCAACAAAAGTCAGTACTCAAACCTCATCACAGCTGTATACACTTTTGTTGCACTGACTTTCTACTTTGTGAGGTGTGCTTTCAGTGTAGTCTGTCTAAAGTTTCTGTTTTCAATTGTTCATAAGATGAACTACTTCACTGTTCAAGTTAGAAATAATGCAATTGTTGTTAGGTAATGCGATTTAAAATCATTTGACATTCAAGAAATTTTGGACAGGACCGTACTCCCGTGTGTTATAGATTGTGTGCCTTCAAATGTAAATACTAAGTCTGTCTAATAGTAATGATATTTCAAATTTATAAATCAAACACACACCCAGGAGCAAATGCAGTTCAATGGTAATGTGGCACTCTTGCTTAATTAGGTATTAATGGTGGCTAAAGTGAGCTAGCTTTGTTCTTTTATTCTTTGTAACAGATTTGTCCATCTTCCATTACTCCATTCTATCATCTAGTTTCATAGAAGCTATGAGGGGGGCTCATCCCAGTGTCACTGGTCCCTGGTATGGCTCTGGGAGAGAGCCCTCTAAGCCCTCTTGCAACCTCTAATGCACTGAAGCTATTGAATAGGCAAGGCAAGAGGGGTATTGACTTTGATCTGAATTGAGCGACTTTCATGGTCAATTTTACACGGGCTGCTAGCTCTGTGCATCAGTTCACCCCGAGCCTTTAGTCGCGAGGAAATGAGATTCTCTCTTCACTTGAGGATCTACTGCAGTGTGAAGACCCGATACACGCGCACTTATTCAAACATGACATGATATTGTCTCCTGAAGACACAGTGCACACAGTTACACAACATACAGTTGACCTTGTATTGCAATATTTGTTAGACCTTCAGTTCTAATACAGTCATTCCATTGCTGTACCCACTTAATCTACCCAACCTCCCACCATGGAGGTTAGGCTTATTAATACTAAGTCTCACAGCAATTTTGTGAAATGGGCCTGGACTTAGAACATTCATCTCATTCACCAGAAATGGGATTATGCAACAAGAATGGTACAGCACATGGCATTAGAACTGAGCAGACCACCTTCTGCCTTAAATCATGGATTAGAGCAATGAAAATAAGAAGCAGTCATGTAAACATATCTTGGTAAAACATTCTGTTGGTGTCCTAAGTTTCCTATTGGGCCAAAAATAAGATTGTAAGATAATATCAAGCCTCAACTTTTCGCTGTGATTTACACACGGCTTCTTTTAAACAGACAACATACAGACAGATCTTGCAGAGCTTCAGAAGTTGATGCACAGTCTGGCAATCAACATGATGTCCTGAAATGAAATTGGAATCCGTTTCTACCTGGAAGCTCTCTAACACTTTGTCAGTTACTCCATGATTCAACAGCATATTGTTACTCCACCAAGGCAGAGTTATGTGATAATCAGCGTACGTTTGTCCGTCTGTTTGTCTGTCTGTCTCTGTTAGCAACATTACTCCAAAACGGAACAATGCATCTGGATGAAATTTTCAGGGAAGGTCAGAAATGAGACAAGGACCAAGTGATTAGATTTTGGCAGTGATGTGGCTTATAGTCTGGACCCACGGATTTGTTAAAGCTTTCTGTATCGTTGTGAGATAGTGGTACGGTGTGACTGTACCAATGACACCAAGTGAACATTACGTCAGCTGCCTGCTGATGATCACATCATTGCGATCCTACTACAAATCGACCATTGCAAACTTATCGGGACTTATCCATCAAAATTATACAAGGAACAATTGATTAAATTGTGGGGGTGTTTCTGAGTCCCATCAATTCCCACCGCCTGCTACATATGTAGGTCACACGATTCGGTATCCGTACATAACGTACACATGCATAACACACACCTGGGCTCAGCACAAGGTCATTTTGTTTGTGGGCACATCTATATTCAAAGGACACATTCTATGGTGCTGTGATTTCTGCCACAATTTTTTTCAAGAGTTCAGCCATTGGAAATGATACAACTGAGCAGCCTTGGTGGACTACTGCACTCTATGAGTGCTTTTCTTGTTGCAAATGTCACTGTTAGGAAAAGCAGCTCATTAATTGATATTAACCCATTGGTGGAAGAGGTGGAGCTAGTGGTGAGGTATGATGAAGATTTTTTCTTTTCATGAGAAACTTGGCTTAAAATATACATATTGAAATTTAACATTTGGTGTGGCCTGCTGGACTCTACAGATACACTTTTGAATATGTATATATGTATGTTGTGTGTGTGACAAAATCACAGAGCAACATATAAAGTAGTGAAGTTTCAAATGGGGCCAACTGGAAGGTAGGAAATCAATGTAAAACTTATGGTACACTTTGAAAGATTATCCAAAACAGTAAGAGATATGCTGCCAACAAAAATAGACCACAGGAAGGAGAATATGATGCATGATAACTGCTCTGTAAAGAAATAGGTCTCTTTCTTTTAACTAGTAAATAAACAGAACCATGTTATTCTAATGGGAACTATGTGCCTCTTGAGGCTTTGAAAACCAGTCCATGCAAATGGAACACATTCACATTTTGTAACTAGTAAGATGAACATGTAAAAGCCTATAATATGATTGTCCAAAGCTTTGGTCATGGTAACATTAAGACACATTCTCCAGTCTCCAAATTGTATGTCCTCATCTTATGCTCAAAGAATTGTATTGTTTTATTAATCAACAAAATTGAAAAAAAAAAAACAACAACAAACTTTTCTTTAAAGCAGGACACAAACTACATCCCATAAATTGAATTAGTCATCTGCAGCATCATCTACAACACATACACCACGTACTCTATATAGCAGAGGTTAAAAGTTAAAAGACTGTGTCATCTTGCAGCTTCTTTAGGAGCCATGCGATGCAGAGCATCTCTCCCAGTGGTTCTCGCGAAAGAGCTTTGGCAAGTGGGAGATGCAGTGGGGGTGAAGTGTAAGGATGAATTGAATTAAAAATGCAGGAGAACATCAGCAGACTCCTTTCTCAAAGCAGGCACTCTCACGCTCTCTTCTGGTATGTGTCACTTAAAGTGCATTTTCAAATACATCACAGCTGTTCTCATTTGGTGTTACAAGCTGACCATGTTTGCTGTCCTCGTTTCCGTCTGGCACTGGAAAGAGCAAGAAGAAGAGGAGGAGGACCATCGTTAAAGTGTCAACACAGAACTTTTTTTTGACTGCCAAAGAATTTTAGAATTCTCTTTTGGTGAGCGTCAAGCCCCAGTGTGGATTATCCAATCGTCACCCTGAGGGATAGAAAATTCTAAAGACAAGACTGAGCTTCTTTTCACATCCAAATGAGCTTCTACCTGTTTTACAGAGAAATAACTGCTCTCTCAAGGCATTGCCTTGGCTTTTTGTGTCAATCCCCAGAAGATCCTTGACCTTGGCTATGTATTCATCAAACTACAATGATTCAAAGATGGAATATTAAAGTTGTTTCCTGGATACTTCAAACATGCTCATGAGCTTCTAGGAATTGATTTTTAAACTGCTAAGAAAAATGAGATAGATTATAGTGTCCGGGTATGTGAGTGGAGGTAGTGCATCCTGGACTGTAATCCAGTCTTAAACTGCCAAGTCAAATGGATCTGGAATGCACTACGAATACTTACGAATAGTAAAGAAAGTCACATGCTACAGAAGTCAACAATGGCTACAAACATTAGAATTAATACTTACACATCTACAGGAATACTAGCGCCAAATGGCGGAATATAACCTAGAAAAACAAACTATATTAGAACTGGGTACAGAGATTGGGCAGGGAACTTAGCTGAAGACTGACTGGGAGCAAAGCGGAGCTAGAAAGGACAGGTGGTGTGTGACTGGAACCATGACGGGAGCTGGACATGTGCTGCAGCTGGAGAGGGAGCGGGTGGTGGGGATTCCAATGGCACAGACAACAGAAGTCCTTTAGGAGGATCCAGGTGAGTAATAAAAAATATATTTAAAAAAAAAAAAAAAAAAAAAAAAAAAAATATATATATATATAAAATTAGAAAAAATAAGTCGAACTACTTATAACATCAGCATCACTGGCTGATGTTAACATAAATTGGACTCATATCACAGCAATTCTTGCACTGCTGCATCTTTGCACTTTTTAAACTTATTTTTTCGAGCCACTTTATATTATATTGTTTACATTGTGTCAGTACCATAGTATTTCATTCTCATTTCTCGTCCCTGTATATTGTAAATATTATTGCTACTATTTTATTATTATGTTATTACTATTACTGTGTTTATTGCTACATAAGTTGCTGTAATGATGTGAATGTACCCTGGTGTGGGGATAAATAAAGGATTATCTTATCTTATCTTATCTTTTCTTGTCTTATGTGCCATACAGTGGGAAAGCCTAACTGAATCCAAGCTTTAAATCATCAAAAGCACTTTTTTCTATGTCCCATTTCAAAATTTTAGAAAATTTCAATTATAAACACATATATGTCTATCCATTGACTCATCTGTCAATGTCATTTATTTGAATTGAAACTTACTGAAAAACATCTTGAAACTTTACTTATTGTGACAAATATTGCTATTTGACAAAAATGCGATTAATCATGATTAATTAATTACGAAGTCTGTAACTATATGTATATATATATAATATATATGTATATATATATATATATATATATATATATATATTCACATATATAGTTGATTACTATGTAAAGGTTGGTTAGAGTAACTTACAGGACTCATTTTGTGCACTTTTTTTTTAAAGAAAATTAATGAAAGTCTCACATATTTTCAGATCAATATACTACAAAGATGGTTCATTACACCGTTACTGTATAATCCCTGATTTTAGCCTAGTTCTAAACAGGCTGTTTCAGTGACTGCTGCGTAAATGTTGCTTCTGTCTACAACCCCTTCAGGAAGACTCTTTCAGCATCTGTGATAGACAAACAACTGACAGCACTGCAGCTCACAACTCAACTCCCAGACATGAGTGTGTGAGACCAAGAAATGTTGTCGCCCCTAACTTTCTCTCTAGATGATCATTTAACATGGAAATAACACCAAATTCACAGCACAGCCGTTGTTTTTAACTCATGTGCATGGTGAGTTTGTCAGATAATGTAGCAGTTACAAAATCAGGAGTTTTCGAAGCAGCAGCTTGGTGATGGCGCTGAAATGAAGACTGATTAACATGTAGTCGCCATGCGCTGCATTTTAGTTTTTGTTTCATACACATGCAGTTGTCTGACAACAGAAACAAATGAAAAAACTATGTTAAAAAACAAACAGCTTTATGAGGAATTCGGTTGTATTAAAATACAGTATAAATGAGCACAGGGAACATGAGAGAAGTAAACACATGTAAACAGTGGTGGAGCTGAGCACAATAGGCAACTTTAAAAACACAGTACCCACCCAGTCCTTGTGAACTGATTTCAAATTGAAATTTCCACCCTCAGTGTCACATTTTAAACAGGGCTCGGACTTACGGGCATAGGATCAAAGCTAATGGTAAAGTTTGTCGTACGAGTGCTAAAATTAGGAGTTTCCTTTTGCTGTGGGGACATTGCCATCAGTCATAAAAGTAAGCCACTGGATCTTCAAGTCTTCAGATGCTCAAGCGTTCACTCCTGCAGCCAACAGCAGAACATTTGGTGTGCTTTGCTCATGGCTTAAACATTTTAGAGTTGGCAAAAGCAACTCTTGAGGGTAAATAAACCTGGTGGACTGAGAGGCAGCTGCTCATTTGAAATAACTCACCTGGAAGCAGTGCCGGTTCAGGATTATTCTCATTTTTAGTTGGGAACTATTCATTCCAAAGTTTTTACACAGAGTGTGCATAAAATTCTGAAGGCAAGAGGTCATGTGGTTTAGGCGTTGCTAAAGGAACAGCAGTAGGAAGTGCGTTCATATTGTCACAGCTTTTGCTTTACACCTCCAGGTTTATGAAATGTACAAAACACAGGAATGGATTTTCACCAGAACGAGACCTTTAACACCATTTTGACAAGCAGCGTTTCATTCACCTCTGTGTTCTGACAATTTCAGCCTGTTTCACCTTTAGCTGCACCCGTATCACTGATTCACTGGTGTAGTTCAGCATGTTCTCCTACACCTGGCTCCTCATTCTACAACACAGAACACCCTGATGTACGCCTCCGTCTCCCTGCAGCAAGGTGAGAAATCCCACCGCTGAAGACACAGTTTTCAGCGGTTAGTCTTTCAGATTTAAAAGATAGTGATTTTTATGGTTAAAAAAAGTGCATGCTAGGACAGTCTTGCAGACTCTGATGGTGGTTTTAGCTGACTGAGTGGTTTGAGCATTGAGCACATTGTTAGCAACTAGTACCTTAGAATATTAACATCCAAATTGAATTTCCTGTGAGACAATGTGGGAAATGAAATCACAGTTTAGGTATTTGAAATGATAAGCACAGCAGCATCTTCCTTTTTGTCTCTTACTGAAGCCTTAAATTCAATCACACCAAAGGTGATTAACAACAAATTGTGTTGGCCTCAGACACGAACTTCTGTTTAATATTTCATCTACTCTGTCCAAGAGGGTGAGGGCAGTATCACCCATGGAGCTGGATCAATGAACAATGTGTCACTCACTGAGGATTAAGCTTTCAGTCATGCAGTATTGTTTGCTGTACTCTTTCTATTGTCAATATTCAAACACCAGCAACCTGATGTCGTCCACTTAACCATGCAAAAACAGAGGAAGAGTCTGGCTGTTACATTACTCTAAATCTAATCCTGATGGATTTTTTTTCTCTTTCTTGCATATGTAAGCCTCACAGACCATAAAATCAGAGACTTCATTGCTAGGCAACTAGTCTGCGCACAGAGATGGGGAGGGTGTTCTGTGTTTACTGTCAGAGATCTGCTGCTAGTGGGAGTGCAGCCTCTCCAAAAGAGAATAGATAAAGCAGATACCAGTCATTTGTGCAGACTTTAAATAATTCCAAGTAATTGCCGTATCCCACAGGAACATGTGTGACTTGTTCATATTAGAGGTCTTTGCTTGTATCATTCAGTGCCCGCTCCAAATGCAGTATATTAAAGTCTCACAGCAAGAGACGGCCTCTGGATTACCAAGCTGTAAATTTACTGGGCAGAGTACAGAGGGAGAGGAAGCTCTCTGGAGAATGGGAATGATGAGGTAATCATTCACCCTGATCTGAATTAATAAGGCCTCATTAGGCAGTCAGAGGCACACTGCAGCGCTGAAAAGAACCACAGTGTGGATTTACCCCATCATCTCCTCCAGTCAGATTTGGCTTCTGCAGCCCGCCGGCGCACACTGTGTTCGTTAGAGATCTCCACGTCTCCTTCCTACTCGTGCATTAGGCTGATCTGAGATGCGTGTGAATTGTACAGTGTCGACTGCAGGAACAACCTTGTGTTACATCCTTGTGCTTTGTGACAAGATAATATGGTTACGCAGGTTTTCTTTCAAAGGAGCTGAGCATGTGAGATCATTAGACTCGATTTAGTATTGCTCATTTTACTGCTGATTATGTTACATATTCCAACATATTTACCTGCACTTGAATGCTCTACCTTGTGCGTAAGTCTTTATTTAGTGTCAGCCGGTTCAGATGGTGTGTTCTGGGTCAGTGAGAGAAGGCTTAAAGCTTCAAAATGCCCAAAACGCAACTTGTGACTATTATCATTCCCCTCAGCTGTCAGCAGCTTCTCTGGGTTTGCACCCCTATGAAGTGAACCTAAATATGCGGACAGACGCATAGAAAATCACACAGGGGATTGATTAAATGGTCAAAGACCCCCCCACAATCTAGATTTCATTACCCGGAATAAACACATTGCATCACGGCCTGAGCTTTTGTCTCCCTGCCAGTCTGTTTTGAAATTCAATAGATTGTAGTGTAGATCTCTGAGGAGTGGCAGAGAGAATTGTTTCATGGAGTGGAAGCCTGTGGTTTTGGTTTTATTCCCAGGGAGTACTTGCCCGAGCAGACTGAAGGGCACTTTGGTTCAGAAAGCACCCCGCCTCACCTCAGCCTAAGTGGATGTGACAGGTAGACATGAAAAAAAAGAATGCAACAAAGACACAACAGTGGAATTACTGACATTAAAACCTCTGCCTGTCCTGGCTTTTTTTTCTCCTCCCTCTCCGTTTTACATGCTGTGGCATTTGCAGCACAGCCAACCAGAAAGACACGTAATAGGAACAGTTCCAGTTTGATACATTTTGTTTATTTCCATTTACCTCAACCTTGAAAATCAAACTGAAGCTAGGTAATAGTGTTAAAGATCAAAATAGGGAGATGAAACAAAAATGCGGTCATTCCATTAAAAGTATATGAAAAAGATGCTATGTTTTACCACAGTATCATTCATAGCTTTTTAAAAAGAGGTGTGTTGAGCAACCCGAAAGAAACTTTGGGGTAAATTATTGACGACTTAGTCATTAACCTACTTCTGCTGTTTAGACAAAATTAGCCACAACTAAGAATACAGTAAGAAATCAGGGCCATACACTTGGAGACATAACTGGAATAAGCACATTGTGTTAAGATTTAAACTTTTCAGGTTTTCTGTCAGGAGGTGAATGTCCAAATACTGACAGACAGTTTGATCTGTGTTACCAACCCAGTGCACACCACAGTCAGCCTTTTACAACACAGCACACTCATGTGCCTGGATCTGTACCGTTCTTACTGGGCAGATGTACCGCTGTGAAAAGAAGACAGAATTCCCAGAGGAGAGGTCATTTATAGGACAGACACACACTGTCTGTCAGGGCAAGGTTTGCACTACTCACCACTCCGACAGAGGATGAAAGCAGAGGCGCAGAGAAGCCAAAAGTGAATCTCTTTGTGACTGAACGACTCAGCTCATATAAAAATGTCAAAATAGAGACTACACTGTCAGTGAATTAAGTAAAACGAGAAAGAACAGCCAGCTAGATATGTGACAATTTGAAATAATGAACCACTGTAATCACATTGGTTTCCTTCGAAGTTTTCAAGGAAAGTACTCACGTATCGATCCACAAGATAGAATGTTACAAATAGCCTCAAGCCTCTTTGACTCTATTCCATGGTGCAATATTTATTGACTGATTTCATGAGCCACCCTTCTGGTCATGTGTAGAAATATTGGAACTATAAATGGATTAGACATAACTGAACCAACAAAAAGGTAAATATGTTTCTTAAATTGTAGCTTATGGCGAATACTTTTTTTGGTTCTTTAGAAGAGACAATTGATATTACTCTGACAACCTTCTCTTAAGGCTGCAAGACCAGTCCACAAGACTGGAAACAGGAGAAACAGGTAGTCTGGATCAGTTAAATGTCAATTATTTGCCTAATTTTTTTGTCCAGGACCAGTCATTTCCTGGAGTTGTCACTGGTTGACTGGCAACTTTCTTGAGCAAAGAAACAGTTTGACACAAATTCCGTTTTGCATGGAATAAATAAATAAATGAGTCAAAAATAAAATGCTAATTAGGGAGCTTTAGAGGTGCTGCTAGGCTGATTTTGTTGCCCTTATTAAATTTGTTTGTGCTACACTAAGCTAACACTTCACCATTTCTTCTTCTACAGTAATTATAATACAAGACTCTGTGGGAGACAGCGGTCAAGTCAAACTTTATTACCCAAAGACAACTATGTGTCAAAGTCAAGGAGCATTTAGATAAATGTGGGTTGCCAGAATCTACCAACAGCTTCAGCACCTCCTGTGATACTCAGAGTCTCTGAACTCTCTCTAAGGTTATACAGCATTTATCAATATAGCAGGGTATTTGCTGTGGCGTCACTTTAGAAGGACGACCACTGCAGCTCTGATAAGTGGCACTATGTCTCATTCTGTCCTCAGCAACCTAAACCTGATTATTGCTGCAATTTGCTCATCATGATTTTTAGTTATTACTGACCTTACTGTATCATTTCCATCTTTGTGAAGTCTAACAATCAGTTTTTGGTTCCTCTGATAAACTTTGCCCATGTGGAGTCATGATACAGACATCCAGATAGACAAAATTAGTAAAGTTCTGGTGCTCTGGTGTGCTATATATAGTTGTGCGACGATCACCGTACGTTTGTGTGCCCGTCTGTCTGTCTGTCTGTTTGTAACATTACTCAAATGGAATGACGGATTTGGATGAAATTTTCAGGGAAGGTCAGAAATGATGGACAGACCAAGTGATTAGATTTTGGCAGTGATACAGCTTATAGTCTGGATCCATGGATTTGTTAAAGATTTCTGTATCATTGTGCGATAGCAGCACAGTGTCACTGTAACTATGACTACAAGTGAACACTACATCAGCTGATTGCGATCCTACTACAAATCGACCACTGAGGTCTTATCAGGACTCATCCTTTGGAAATGAACAGTTGATTAATTTGTGGGGGTGTTTCCCAGTTCCATCAGTTCCTGCCACCTGCTACATATTTAGGTCACGTGATTTGGTTTCCGTACATAATGTACACATGCATAACACACACCTGTGCTCAGCACAAGGCCATTTTGTTTGTGGGTACATCTATATAAATGGCCACATTCTATGGTACCATGATTTCTGATCATCAACAACCAACAAACAAATGCTGCATTTCTAAATAAAAAAAAAAAAACAAACTAAATTTCTGACAATGCCATATTGGGGAATTAACAACCTTGGCAGAGTACTGAGCTCTCTGAGTGCTTTTGTAGTTTTATAACTGGGAGCATGCAGTTATGCTGATTGGAAATCACAGCTGTTAGTTCAGTTAGCTAGTTAGTTTCAGTGATCATATTGTTTCTAACTTGTTTGTCAGTCATCAAGTGTGTTCACTTTTGTTTTGAGTTTCTAGTCTGGGGCCTGTATTTTTAATATAGACTTTCTAAAATACATCTTTTTGATTGCTTGTAAGACAAAATACTCATCTACAAATAATGTAACAATGAGAAGTGATACAGTTTAAAATCATTTGACATTTAAACGACAGGGGTGTACTCACTTCTGTTGTACACTGTATGTTTAGATCAGGATAATATTTTGTGAAACTGCTATCCTTTAATAAACACAGCGTTCCATAAGACCTAAATGTTTTCAAAACAAATGGTGCAGTTCAAAAGTTCTACCTGAAGGAGTCGAAGGGCTCAGACATGGGTGGTTGCAATAACAGCAGCACAGAGAAAACCAAATGCTTTCTGGACCGCAGAAAGCTGAAAAAAACCTACATTTGAAAAGAGTGTGGTTTGCATACCAAAGCCACAATGATATAAATGCCTATGCTTGTGCACTTGTTTTTGTTTAACCTGGTTAAACTCACAAAGGTTTCAGTTTCCTCTTAAGCTGCATTAACAGATACCAGTTTGTCTTTCATCTCTCTTCTCCTGTCCATATACACTACCGTTCAAAAGTTTGGGGCCACCCAGACAATTTCATGTTTTCCATGAAAACTCGCACTTTTATTCATGTGCTAACACAATTACACAAGGGTTTTCTAATCATCAATTAGTCTTTCAACACCATTAGCTAACACAATGTAGCATTAGAACACAGGAGTGATGGTTGCTGGAAATGTTCCTCTGTACCCCTATGGAGATATTCCATTAAAAATCAACCGTTTCCAGCTAGAAGAGTCATTTACCACATTAACAATGTCTATCTTCATTGGAAAAAAAAAACGCTTTTCTTTCAGAAATAAGGACGTCACCTCAAACTTCTGAACGGTAGTGTACACTCCTGCTATTACACTTTTAGTTGTCCCTCTTCCTTTTTTCTTGGCTAAATCACATCGATTGACCAAAACTGTTTCATGTCAAAATTAATATTTTGGAGGAGACTTTAAATGTAGAATTCCAACTTTGTCAGGTGAAGCTTGAGTCACTGACCATGATGGACATTTCTTTCAAACGCAAAACCTCTGAGGAATCATCTATACTGCTCCTTAAATAACCACAGTTAAGTATGCATGATGTTCCAGCAGCCTATAACGTTAATGCTGAAAGGTCACAGAGAGACAAGGCATGTGGACGTGCATTGATATAGAGCCATTAGTCAGGCCTCTCTTGAGAATTCTCACTTAAATATAAAGCAGCTTATGTGACAAACGACCTCAACAGCATGAACCCCCCTTCAAAGCTGATGTGTCTCTTGTGATACACAACGCCCACAGCTTCACAGCAGAATGTGGAGAAACAGCAGGCCCTATTGGTTCCTGCAATTTTCCCTAATGGTTTTACATAGCTCATTCAGTGAAATAGTCACTTTGATTTACCTGAGCAGAGCAGGCAGCTGGGAGGACATTGAGATTCTAGCGGATGGGTGCCATATACACCAGCGATAAATAATCCAGAGGGTGTGTTTAACAGATAAATGGCTTTTTGCTTGAGTGCTATCCCTCCCGTGAAGACTGTGTGGGCCTGAAAGAGCTGCCGTGATGCCGTCCTACTCTGTACACTGTTTATTCTCACTGTCTGCAGCTTTAATGCGCAGTTGCTTTTCTTTCCTTTTCCCTCTCCTGAGACCGTTCAAGTACACCCTAAGAAAAGTCTGACCTACCAACACAAAACAGAGTTAATAAAAGTTTCAGCATTTGCCATTCTGAATGCTTGCTGGTTAATAGCTGTATCACAGTGCTCTGGTAAAATTTGTTTGGCCCAAAAATACTTCTCCCCCCCGGGAGGTCTTCTTATTTTCACACCCAGCAAGAAATGTCATCAATTAACATTTTAATTTCCCTTACTGATGGCTTCTGAGACTGAATGCAAAAAGAAAATGTAGTGAATCTCACTCTTTGCCTCTTCATGAACAGAAATTACACGTTGTAGTGGTAATTGTAAGTGTTATTTTAATGCATAAAACATTAATTCCTTTAGCAAGTTGTCAGGCTACTTGTCACTTATCTAAGACAAATTTCCCCTCAGTAATCCCCTCAAGCGTTATGATTTCTCATACAACACTGGATAAAAAAAACCCCATTTTGATATAAAGTAAGTGATGGGTTTCTGCATTTTCAGTTTAATTAAATCACAAATCAATCTCTGCAGTATCCTTTCACACAAGCTGTTGTAGTCCATCATCCACAGTTGATTTCAGCCAATAGGGAGTCTTTGAGGCATACTGAATATCAGTTTTGAGAAAATATAAAAACAGCATGTTGGTAGATCTACGTAGCACTTTATGACATACCACTGATGAGCGAGGCATTTTATAGCTGATTATGTCTCTGAGTCTACAGCCATGCTCGTGTTTATATGAGGCTGTACGGGGCCACTGCTGTGATTTCAACTATATGCTAATGTTATCTCCAAACAGCAACGATAACATGGAGTTCTAATGTTTGCTACTATCACTTTCTTAGTTGCAGCCATCGACCACCAACAGGGATTTCTACATTGATTTGTAGTTGGAAACTGGGTGATAAACAATTTAGATTTATTTTGAAAAAAAGACAGACTCCACAGTAGGGATCCTAAAAAATCATGACACTTTCGTTAATGCAATTCAGATCTTTTATTTGTTCATACTATATGTGTCCTCTTTAATTTTTGATGAGAACTGAGGATAGCCTATATCTGAAGAGATGTTCTGCCATTCTTCAGGGATGACCAAAATCCTCACAATTCATCCTGTGTGGAAATGAATGCACGAACCAAACATCCTGACAACACTATGCTATACAGTGGACTGAACAGGTGGAGTCACAGTCACAGTCACTGTCATCCCAAGAACCATACAGCTGGCATGGCAAAAAAAAAAAATAGACTTGTACGTGGTCAAATTTTCTAATTTGGACCATGTTTCTAAACGACCTCAAATGTGTCTTTCATGTTTCTCCACTAGGGGCTTGGTGGATAGCACTTTTGCCCTTGCTGCTAGAAGATCCCCGGTTCGTGTTCTCCCTGTGCATGCGTGGGCTTTCTCTGGGTTCTCCGGCTTCCTCCCACAGTCCAAAAACATGTTAAAGCTAATTAGTAATTCTAAATTGTGATAGACTGGTGAGCTGTCCAGGTCCTGCCTTCACCCTAAATCAACTGGGATAGACTCCAGTCCCCACATGACCCTAATGAGGATTAACCAGTGTATAGATAATGGATGGATGGATGGATGGATGGATGGATGCTTCTCCATTGATATGTTTTCTACTTATCGACTGACATAAACACAGATACTGATACTTGTGAGCTAAAGTCTTTGGCCTGTAGTCTTGAGATGGAACCTGTGGGTAATGAAGTCATTTTAAAATGTTGTAGCCACTATGCATGGGTAACATTTAACAAAATGAAATGAATCAGTGCTAAATCTACCACTGAGGACATCAAATACATGTCTTCTGTATTGTTTTACCAAGCTGAAAGGCTTTCTTGTACAGTATGCCATTAAAAGTTGTACATGAATAACTTTCTATTTTCACAGCTTAAGATAACGCTGACGTTGTTTGAGTTGGCCTTCGTTCACCACGATGACATATGATTTTTGTTCACCTACATCCCTCTGCTTCCTTTTATACTGCCAATGACTAAAGAGTGTAGGTACAGTATGCATGTTGTTATTTTGAGTTTAGGCTTGAGTCCAAAATTTCTCTTTCCAAACAAGTACAGAGACGAGGCTAAAATGCTCTCCTTCAATGTGAGGTGCAGCCTGTGGTTCACTTCTAGCAGACAGCTGCTGGATAACAGCTCAGGCTTTTGCTCCCTGCTCCAACAACGTGTCAGTAAATGGTCCGCCATCGCAGTACAGTACTGAGGTGCAGAGAGGGGATAGGATTTGTGGGGTTTTGAAGAGTGACATAAATAGTCTTTGATTCAGTATCTTTACAGACGTTTCAAAAAAAATTGGGAAGGTGCATAACGGCAAGTATATTTTGCCGTGGTTGAAAGACAGCTACTGTATTCCATATTTAATCTGACTGATGAAATAACTGGCAAATAACTGCCTGCCAGACAAAGTGAGCGGTTGCAGTTCTATCAGAACTTTTAAAACCAACTTAAAAAGTCGGCTAAAAGCTGCTCATGTCTGCACTCGCTGACTTTGATAATCTATTCTATGGACTTCATGAGCTGCATTTATCTGACAAGTACTTGATGCACTATTGTGTGTAGTTTTTGCTTTAGTGCAGATTCTTTTCTGTATGATTTTGTATTCTTTAAAGGGATGTCCTATCAGTTATAATGTTTAGATTTTTTTTTGTTGTTGTTCTGACCAGCTAAGGGACCACATATGCAAACTACACCGATCAGGCATAACATTATAACCGCCTGCCCAATATTGTGTCAGTCCCCTTTATGCTGCTAAAACTCTACTGACCCAGTGGGGCATAGACACAGGACCTCTGGGGATGTCCTGTAGCACCAGGATGGTGGCAGTGACAGTTAGCCATGGGTGGTTGTGGAGGGTTGTTTGACTTGCAATGTATAGGTAGGTGGTACGTGTCAAACATCCACATGAATGTAAGGACTCAAGATTTCCCAGCAGAACGCTGCATTATAACAAGATGATTGATGTTATTCACTTCACCTGTCAGTGGTCATAATGTTGTGATCAGTGTACAACAAAATGTTTTTAATACTCAACCCCCTACAAAAACTGCAGTTTCAACATTCACTGTCCTGCTGTTTTGAATTATCAATAGTTAACCAAATGTGTTTATAACCCTCCCCAGCTGACTATAGAATATTGCATGATGCCTGTGTTTGCCTAGTTTGTGCTTTCCATCCTGAGGTTTATTTCTTCTTGTAGTCACTAAAGCTACAGGCACAAACTAAGACTATAATAAAACATACTGCATTTTATTCCTGTCGATCAAATAGTTAGGCTTTATTTGTATAGCACTTTTCACACAAATGGAATGTAACACAAAGCTCTTTACAGGCAAAGGAATAAAAACACATCGCAGCAAAAACAATACACCCACCCCACCCTATCCACCATCAATAACCACAAATGAAGGACTCAATAAAAACAGGGACTGAGGAACTGAGGAAACAAATGTCAGAAATAAACTGAAATTAAATGAGAAGAAATCAGGAAACCACAGAGGCAGGATAAATCAAATTCCAAATTAAAAAATAAGACAAAAAACAGCAAAGTGATATAAGACAGATGCGTTTATGTAAAATGTACAAATAAACAACTGAAACTGAAAAAAGGTAATACACATTAAGAATAAGAATAAAAATCCATCCATT
This sequence comes from Amphiprion ocellaris, assembly GCF_022539595.1. Lineage (NCBI taxonomy): Eukaryota > Metazoa > Chordata > Actinopteri > Pomacentridae > Amphiprion > Amphiprion ocellaris. The sequence goes on along the minus strand of NC_072773.1, from coordinate 11,062,033 downwards.
ATCTATAAACTGCTTAATCCTCATTAGGGTCGTGGGGGGTGTTGGAGTCTATCAGCTGACTTAGGCTGAAGGCAGGCGACACCTTGGACAGGTCACCAGTCTGTCGCAGGGCTACATATAGAAACAAACAATCACACTCACATTCACACCTTCGGACAATTTAGAATCTCCAGTTAACCTCAGCATATCTTTGGACTGTGGGAGGAAGTTGGTGAACCCAGTGAAAACTCCAGACAGAAAGACCCCAGGCCCAGATTAGAACCCAGGACCTTCTAACTGTGAGGTGACAGTGCTAACTACTGCCACTGTGCTGCCCAATAATATTTTTTTTTTTTTTTAAAGGCTGACTAAAAAGGCATAGGTTCTGAGTTTGCTTCAAAAATTATCGACCCTCTGTGCAGCCCTCAGGCTTTCAGGAGGGCTGTTCCAGAGATGTGAGCCATAATAACAAATGCTGCCTCAGTGTGGGGTTTTTGTGTCTTTGTGTTTGACACTGGGAGTCATTAAAAAGTCGCTACTAGAGGACCTGTGGACTTTAGAGGTTTCATCGGATAAAAGCAAATCTGATAAATAGGTAGAACCAAGACCATTAAGAGCTTTATAAACCAATAAAAGGATCTTAAAATCAGTTCTAATGGAGACAAGCAGCATTGCAGAGGCTTTAAAACTGCTTTAACGTGTGCTGTCCTTTTGGTTTTAGTCATTATTCAGGATGTGAAATCATGGTGCATTGTTCTGCTGAGGGTGGCAACTGGCATCAAGGACTGCTGCTTCCGGGGGGTTAGGGTGTTGCTTGACCTGCAGTGTTTAGGTGGGTGGTACATGTTAAACATCCACATGAATGTCAGGACTCAAGGTTTCCCAGCAGAACGTTGCATTATAACAAGATGATCGATGTTATTCACTTCACCTGTCCTACTGTTGTGAGTTATCAATAGCTAACCAAATGTGTCTTTTAAAAACCCTGCCAAGTTGACTGTAGAATATTGTATGGTGCATGTGTTTGTCTAGCTTGTGCTTTCCATCCTGAGGTTTATTTCTTGGCTGATCGATGTCAGTAAACAGTGAAAATAAGACATTATCTTATCTGATGAAAGTCCCCTGCTCATGTGAAGGTGCACGTTTCACAATTTTGATCCGAGGTAAACCAGTTCTACTCTGTGCTCTGCTCTGTTGTCATTCACAAAAACAGCCCAATCCCAATTCTCTGCAGTGCTCCTACAAAGTGTGTGAAGGTTTAGGGCTGTCCCACTGTCAGATCCTCAAGTGCATGAGGGCTCTGATGTGGATTTTTGAATTCTAATATGTGCCCATTCAGTAAATTCACAGATCTGCTTATTTTCCTGAGAGACTTGCACGTATATCAAAACAAATGTAGAAATGGGTTGCCTGTGTATGTGGAGTTTGTACACAAGCTGGACATGAACCATGTTGTGATCTCCTCTCCGCAGAGGAGCAATGGTGATGAGATGTATGCCTCCTTGGCCTTGGCATACAATACGTCTGGTGTTTTATTGTCTCTGGTGTGGCAGGTGACATACTGTGTGAATGTGGGCAGAGTGGAGGACGGAGGACCACGGTTAAAGTCACCAGAAAAAAGAAGGAGGGCATGTGGGTAAAAAGAAACAGATGGCAAAAAGTATCTTGCTTAGCCAAGGCAGTCAAGGGGACAGTGTTACATTGTAAGGTACAATGGAGGATGCTGAACAGTAAAAGCTGCCTTGCCAAAATGTGCACCCTGAATGTGTTGAGGTGCATTACCTCCATTTTTATTTCTTGACAAAAACGAAATATTCAGCATTTAAATGAGACCTTCAACATTTGGAGTTGTTGAAATGTTCTGAAAAGTTTGGGTGATTGCTTCCTGCCTCTCTCCTGAGCATTCTGGAACAAAAATGAAACTGATTTTATATGACTTTTGCCAACATAACAAACAAATATTCCAATATGTTGGATTGTCCCATTATTAATAGATTCGATTATTTTTTTTCTGATCCAAATATTCACAGTCAAATACAATCAGCAGGTCTCCTAAGTTATTAACATATCCCATCTGCCATCCAGTTTCTCCTTCAAGTTTCTGTTAATGGTGAAATGATGTTCCGTGAACCTGCATATTAAAAGTCTCCTTGTCATTAATTACTATGCTGGAGAGATCAATCCAAACTACAGTCACAATTTAATGAGTGATTGTTGGCTAGCCTGCTGTAAAACAAATTTATTTTGGAATGGCCTCAACAGCCACTTATTGATGAGAGCTTGTGGTTTTCATACAGGAGTGCCTGACCTTGTTAAGTGCTCGGGGGGGTGGGAGGAGGAGGCTTTGTTTCACTCATTCGGATTATGCATTCATTTATGCATTGATCATGCAGTCATCTACTTGTTACCATCAAGTGTTGTATGGTATACTGATACAGGGAAAGTGTTGCATATCTTGCAGCTCAAAATGACACTAAATCCCAGTTTATTACCACAGATAATTTAACTGGCCAGCAGTGTTTTGCTCAGAGTAGCATGATTAACATCGATGTGCCACAGTGAGACACTGGATATACTCCCAGCAGGCAAAGTGGGCGTGCCAGCCACTTTTTACTCTCCGGCAGCTTTAATAGCCTTAAGACATGGCTGCAAATTCAAACACTGTTGCTGGCTATCCACAGCTTGTGGATAAGGCAGACACTAAAAGTAAAATATGAAATTATTTCATTTACCTGGCTGAGGGAAAGCCCATGGACACTATAAAGTCTGCAAAACATATTTAAAAGACCAAATGTGCCAACAAATCCATTTGTGATTTATTTTGTAATTCTTTGGCTATTAAGTTTGATGAGGTAATTAGATAAGACCGATGATGATAACTGTTTCACCGGACTGTATCTTTTAGGCTAACTGACCAATGTGGAGACATGTCTAAATGCAAACGCAGCATTCACTCTGGTACATTAACTATACCATCGCTCATGAAATGTTCAAAGTGAGCTTCTTGAAGTACTGCTGCGCTAATCTCTGCCATGACATGCCTTTTATGAGCAACAGTCTGGCAAGCAAAGGTGGGAGACGTAAATGTGTAAAGAGTTGTTCTTAATGAAGAGTCAGTTCTAGTTGGGTAAGAAGACATAAACACATTTTACACTAATTCACTCCTTTTGTTTTATGGCTTCTTTTCTCATCCTCCACCGCCTGGCAAAATATTTTTAATTTCTAATTCTAAAAAGTTTTAGGTCTGTCATCTATTATTACATTACTTACCCTGATTTTTTCAGTTGTTGCTGTGGTATCATTGTAGTATCAGTGTGGAAGATTATCAGGTCATTTTGACATCATCTGCTCCTTCACACATACTACCATGGTGGAAAAAAGTTTTGCGACACCCTCAAAATTTTACACAATCTCAAATTTTTTTTGTGTTTCAAAAGGTGTGACTGTGTTAGACAGACACAAGCAAAGACAAATAATATTTTTTTGTTTCTTGTTCACAAGAAAAACTAACAAATACATTTTTGACGGTTTCAATATGTCTGTTCTCAATGTGGTCGGCATCAAAGTCAACAAAGAACAGAGAATGTGTTCAAAACTGAACAAAAAATAAACCATCACATCATCAAATTAATATTTAGTAGTCCTGCCATTAGCACACAGTCGAGCTCTAATCCTGGCTGGTATGTTCCCAATGAACCTTTCACACTGTTGGGGGGTAATCTTGTACCATTCTTCTTGAATTACTGCTTTTAATTCTTCTAAATTCTTTGTTTTGTGCTTTGAAACAGACCTTTTGATAATCCACCACAGATTTTCAGTGGGGCTCATGTCCAGGGATTGAGCTGACCACTCTGAGACCTGGATACTGTGCTCATGCAGCCAAGTTCTACTGGTCCTGGATGTGTAGCAAGGAGTATTATCTTGCTGAACAGTGCACATGCAGAAGGGAGCATGTGGGTCAAAGGGACAGTGCACAATACTTGGTAGAATTCAATGTGCCATCACAGACAGTGAGATGACCAATACCAGCAGCACTCATGCACTCCCAAACGACGATGCTACCTCCACCATGCTTGACGGTAGGTACTGTACATGCTGGAGATAATGCTTCACCTGGTCTTCTGCGTACCCTCACATTAGCAGGAGGAAGATAAAGCTGGAAACTGTTCTTCCAATTCTTTGCTGTCCAGTTCTTGTGTTCTTGGGTCCAACAACGCCGGGCTAACCTCTGTCTCTCTTTGATCAGGAGCTTCTTGACAGCCTGCACTTCCTGGCTATCTGGTGGCAGTTGTAACCTTCCTGGCTGAGAATCTGTATCTTCTGGAGTGTTTCCTGAGTTAGGTTCCTTGTTTTAGCCATTTTTGTCTCTGAAGAACTTTCAAATGTGCTGGCTTTATATAGACACAAAGCACAGCAGCAAAAATAGTCTCTTTTAATGAAAAGCTTGACCTTCATTAGTGGATAGCTGGTACCAAAATGACCCAATACTCAAAATTTCTTATGATTTTTATGGAATTTTTAAATTGCTATTTTAGGATTTGTTTAGTATTTTGACTGTGTCTGTACTAAAATAAATTGCATTAAGACCTAAGAATGATTCCTAACGCAATATTTCACAAATGCATGGGGGGTCCGAAAACTTTTTTCCACCACAGTAGGATACTCAATCATTTTTCTTCCAGTGGTTACAGGAGTGCACAGATCTGAGGGAACATATACAACCTCTGTGTTTTATGATCTATGTTTAATATAATTTCCAGTGGTTTCAGACTGCTCCATTTATTCTGGTGTTCTTATTCAGCGAGAAATGAGAAAAAAAAAGAGATCTTGTGACACTGCTCTATGTCTAAGAATTGGAAAAGATAGAAAAGGTGCCTGTAAGTGCACCACGAGGAAATTCAGTTGGGGATAATGGATCAGTTTTCTCTGTGGGATCAGTTATCTTTATAAAATAAAGCTTATTTGTTGTGAAAACAACTAAAGAGACGAACACAAAAAAAAAATCCAATAAATCAGCACAGCCCAGTCAGTGTCAGTGATGAAGCTCCAGGTTGCACATTGTGCACAGTACAAGATTAAACCTTCGTATGTTGTCTAGCTGCCGGCAGGGGTTTCTCATGTTGGGTAGCTGTTTCATTTCATTTTTAGAGCAGATAAGATTAACACAAACTCAAGTTTGCCCATTAATCTTTCGGACTAATAACTAGTTTGCAACTATCTCCACTGTGAAAAAGAAAAACTATCCCTTGACAAATGCCAAACACATTGATGGAGTAGCCATGTTGCTCTCCCAAGCAGTTTTATTGATGTGTACGGCTCATGAAGATGTGAGATTTCTCACTTGAGGGGGAGCAAGAGAACAAACAGAGTGGCTTTTTGCATCTGCTAGAGTGCCTCTCATTCTGTTAGGGCTTGGTGGAAGTGAGACAGTATTTGTGTTATCAGCTGGCAGTGATATTATTTATTCCCCTCAATTAACTCCCACCCACCCACGCTCTGTGAAAAGGATAAGACACCTGCACAAATGGGTTAATACAAACCTTCAACCAAAATTTAACAGTTTGCAGTGAAGTTGTACAAACTCGTAATTAATTTTATACCAAACTGCTTTCTAATGTGCACTAAGGTACTGAGGTATTACCACAGTCAATCTTCCATCCAAAGCCTCCAGCTCAAGATTAGGAATTTGCAAAACAAAACAGGTGAGACTCGAGCACCTATTGGAGGAAACTGTGGCACAAGTGTCTTTCTCCAGCTTTTTCATCCAAATAACACCTGTCATTGCATTATGCTCAGCTGGAGAGATATTTCATGTAAGCCACTTGGTATGATTTATTTTTTCTCATTATGAGCAGAGGGCTAAATTGATATTGCACCCCAACTTTTTGATAAAGCATCAAAAATAACCAAGAACTAATAAGGCTGCTCATTACATTGCTTTCCATTATTTTGCTGAGTCCAGTCTGAGATGGCTTCTGACATGCCACAAGACAACTGCATTTTACTACAACTTGCTGAGATCTTGGAGGATGTTGACAATGTTAGAAACCTGACAAGCAGGACAACAAATACATCTGTGACTTGTTGAGATGGGAAGATAAATGCAGTGAGTCAGTTCAGCCCCATTCACCAGTAACATCAGATTATCCATGAATCCCAGTTGTCTGTGACGAAAGTTGTAAAAACTAACAGTATAAAATGGCCATTGCAGAGGCAGGTGTTTGTGGTGATCTTCAGCTCTCCATCGATGTGGCTCTTCATATAATCAGTCCAGCTCTTTTTCATGTCATTAATCTTAAGAAATTTAAAAAAGAAAGCGGAGCTGTTCTGCAAATTCTGGCATCCAGGAAACATGCGACTGTGGGATGAAAGCATTGCTTACAGGCCAACTGTAGGCTGTAGTAGGTGTCCAGATCAAGCAGGAAAATCACTGATGCTACTGCATTCTAGTTTTTACAACAATACAGGGTTTTGAGTGGTCATGCAAAGTGGAGCTCCAGTACACCATCAAACCATGATTTCTGACACAAACAGACAAACTGGTTTTGGCAGGGAAAGGAATCTTTATTACAACAAACAAAACTAAGGATACAAACTAAGGGGGAACTAGAAACAGGAGGGATGACTGGGCAGGGAGGACGGGCTGAAAACTGACAAGCCAAACGTAATTGAGAAAACAGACATGACCACAAAAACAACAAAACTCTAAACTAACTACAGAGGAGAAAACCAAGAAATCTGCAGATGAAATGAACTAAAACCAATCCAACAAAACTGAACACTCACAACAGGAAAACACTAGAGAGAAGGGGCAGGAAAGCAGGCTCAGGGAATCCAGGGGCTGGAGGAACAGAAGAGGGAGTTACAGCAGGCTGAGACAGAGCAAGACAGGTCAAAATCCAAAGAAGGGGGAAAGCAAGTCCAGGTGGGGAACCAAACATTAAGTCCATGAAACTGTGGTGGTTGGGAGATGCTACAGGATACAGAAGTCTATGGTCCAACAGGGAATGAATGACAGAGCAGGCTTATATACTGGGAGGTGGAATTGCAAACAGGTGACTGGTGTGAGCTAATTATGGCAGCTGATTCACATTGCTGCAATCAGACTGCAGGGCAGGTGGAACATTCAGGAAGCAGAGAGACAGAGAGAGAGGGAGACAGGCAGACAGAAAAAAAGGAGGGAGAAAGAATGGAGAAGGACGGAGAAGAACAGGAGCAGGAGCAGGGACAATAACATTGTTCTGTTTTCAACTGGGAAATTTTTGTACTTGCGGATGTAAAAAGGTAAAAGAAAAATAAACGAGTTATACGAGTCCTACGGACTATGAACTTTCCTGAAACCAAAGACTTCTTGGTTTCAGGAAACCCAACACAAAAATATAGTTCACAGTCTTTTCACATGTTTTCAGCAATTACTGTGTAAAATACATAATGTGTTTAAAATCAAATTCCTGAATTCACTGATTAATACTTCTAACAAGGTTATCAATTAAATTCATATCCTGTAAATCTAGATCTTGTACTCCATATGCTTTGGTCTCTGCAGATATGGTGAACGAGCCTCTGAAATAGAATTGACAAAGCCAATACATAAGCAAATGCCTCCACAATAACAAAATGACAAGGTTAAACTAAGACTGCTGGACTTATCTCCAGGATGACTGACATTGATTAAGCAAGCAGTAGGCACACGTATGTGTTGTTTGCTGCTGCTATGGTGATGGGGAAATGTTAGAGCTAATAACCATTTCCTTCTATTTACAGACTAATTCGAACTGCTACAGGGACAATCAAAGTTATCAAATTTAAAGGCTAAATATGTATCATGCAAAATCTTATTTTATTGTTTTTGAACTTCATGATATGCTTCCAGGAAGCACATCGGTCCAGTGGTTAGCACTGTTGCCTCAAAGCTTCCCAGTCTTCCTGGGATCCTTCTGTGGGGAGTTTGCATGTTCTCTCTGTGTGGGTTGTCACTTGCTGCTCTGATTTCCTTCCACAGTCCAAAAACATGAGGTTAACTGGTGATTCTAAAGTGTTTGTACCTGTGAATGTGGGTCTGCTTGGTTGTCTGTCTCTATATGTAGCTCTGAGATAGACTGGTGACCTGTCCAGGTGTCACCTGCCTTCACCCTAACTCAGCTGGGATAGACTCCAGTCCGCTACAAAGGATGAAGTGGTGTATAGATAATGGAACAAGCCAGTGAACAAGCCATTCAGGCTTGCAGCACCTCAGAGCCAGAATGTCATAAAGGCCTAAGCACAGCTAGGGAACATTTCCATGCAGAGAAAGCTAATATCAGCATTAGCTGCCTAATTATGCATTAGTCACTGTAGCACCACTCTTGCACTGATTGGAAAAAAAAAGTTCTACCAAATTGTCAAATAACCATTCATAAACCTCCTGTTGTGTTTTCAGTGCTGTGACCTTCACAAATCTCTCCTTGTTCTGCATCCAGTTCTTGTCCAAACCCGTATGGTTGAACTAATATGTTTTCTTTACCTCCATATTCTCCTATCACATTTTTACATCTAAAGCTACTGACACTGAAACAGTCCATTTGGTAGAAGGCATGTGTCATGTTACAATGAATGATGTGCATGGTATTTTGAGACAAACCTCAAAAGACACATTCTATAGACATGTGAAACTAATATTAACTTGTTATAATGGGGTATAACATGGCACAATCAAAATCTGGATACACCCACAGTTTATTGGCACAATAAGAGTTCATCTGAAAAAGGCTGGGGTGGAAAGTTCTCAAATGTATCATTTTCAGCATATTTAGAGACAGCAATTACATGCCCCTGAGAAACAAAATGACAATAGACTTGAAAAGTTGACTATGTATCACTTCATGATTTGAACGTCTTCAAAGGTAAAGTGATAATTGGTCTCTGGAGAAGTCTAGATACCATTAGAAGTTCCACAAAATCATGGATGAACGGCTCCCACTTTTTCATAATGTCAGAGATTCCTTCTTGTGAGGGGCTTTGCAGAGTCATTCTCCCATCTTAATGCCATAATGGTCACAATGAGAAATGGATTGTTAAATACAGATTATAGGGCTACTGTGATAAATCCTCAGCCACAATTCAGCTGGGAAACTTTCACCTTCATGTAACCTGCACCTAAGTGAAGAACATTGATTTGCTATAAAAGGGATCGCATACTCTCCGTGATTCTTTTTCCCACTGACCGAACTGCAACATGTGTAAGAGATTCTTTTTTCAGGTTCACTGGACACATTCACAGATGTCTGACAGAGTCAGTATGCTCACTTTATCCTTTTTGCTCTGCTATTGTCAGGATCTTTGGATGGGGACGTCAGTCTGTTTGTCCTGCACTTCTATCCACATTTTGACATCTCAGACTCAAAGTTGTTTTGGATGTTTGAACTTGTGGTGATCATAAAGTTGAATATTCATGACAGTCACAGGATGATTCACAATTATGTCTATCTTCTTCTAAACTAACACTTTGATATGTGATTAGAGGTCAGAAGGCCTATTTCCATTTATTTAATTGTGGATAGTTGTGATCAGCAGTAGATAATCATGACTCTGTGGTGATACTTTTGTATTCTTGCATTACCTGCAGATGAGAATGTACAAAAGAAACTGTACAAAACCACTGATCACAAACTAATGAATGTAAATGAATGACCAAGGAAATGTATGAAATAACCTTGTAAACACATTCATACTTGCCAGGGGATGAACCTTTTCCATTTTGGAGAATCCATGGATTTTCTGTCACTATGAGGGGAAATGTTGAAAAGACATTTATTTTGCAGATTTTCAGTTAAATCTGTCCTGAAATGATGAATTCCTAGTGTTTCTGGTGATCTATACCTTTTTCTCTATGACCATTCTGAGGCTGATATTTGTTGTTTGTGGGAAATATCTCACCAGTTATTATAGTGATTGCCAGGATATTAGATACAGACATACACATTGGCAACAGAATAAATCTGTAATAACTTTGGTAACCTCTGAACTTTTCACTGAGTGCCATGACAGTGTAAAAATTTTGAATTTTGGTTATACTTTAGTTTATGAAAAAATATCCATTAAAACCAACCATAACATTGTCACTGTGAGCATGGTTGCATGCTGACATTAGCATTTAACTCAAAGCACTGCTGTGACTAAGTACAGCCTCACAGAGCTGCCCGCATGGCTGCAGATTATTGTTTGCAATTATGCTTGTAAGGATATGATTGTGTATTGGCCTGTGCCTGTGTCTGACTGCACAACAGTACTGTGGCTGAATGAGTCCAGTGTGGACACTAAAGCTGCTGATGTGCTGCTTTTGAATGTTGATTTTTTGAATGTTTGTGACCTAAAAATCAAAACAAGTTGCATAAGTAAACTGCACTTCACAGATGTAAAGTTTGCTCCATATTAACAGATGTGATGAAAGTGGTGATAACACTGACTCTAAATTACTTTTGGATTTCATACTGAAGTTTCACTTCATGACTTCTGTTAGGGACCAAGCAGCAAAGCAGGGACACAAGAGAAACTTTCAAACCTTAAGGTTTTATTTGGCCAAAGGAAACAGTCAATAGAAAAAACAGGATTGCAAAAGATTAAAATACACAGCCAAAGAAAAGAGCATCAACAGAAATTCTAAGTCTAGGCCCTTTAAATAAACTGAGGTCAATAAACCAATATAGCAACAGAAGTCTGAATTGAACAAACCTGACCTCCTGAATGATACAAAAGAAGGGATATATATACACATAGGCTAGCCTACAGACATACAAAAGGGGGAGGGACCTATTTCCATACCATTAAAACCCCAAAATATACCCAACTGTCACTTAAAGCCATAATACAAATAATAGGTATAAATACTAAATATCAATACCACCCCAAAACTCAAACAAATATACACATGCTGCTTTTCTCAAAGCCTCTGCAGTTCAGAACTCCCCTTCCTAGCACTGGGAGTTGACGCCTTCAACTTCCTGTCTGCCGGCATAAAAGGCTGCCTTAAACTCCACCTGTCCCTTAAGTCAGGAAATTTGCAGCATGTGGAGCAAAAAAGAGAAAGGTATAACATAATAACATTTAAAACCAGTTTGATAAACCTTTGATTATCAAATGTTTACCAAAATGTGTACACTCAAATTGGCAACAGTATCATAATGCAAATCAAAGAAGTTAAACATATTTAACCAAAAACTGTGTTGGTGATTATTTGTTTGAAATGAAAAGAAAACATTACTGACACTGCATGGTGCCAATTGTTGATGGGTCCATCACAACTTCCTAAGAGCAGAGAAAATCCCCTTCAGTTGTGACACAATGATAATTTAGAAAAATATACAACATTTTAACTGTGAGAATGCAGTCCTCTTAGTTTCACTTCACTTTTGCTGCAGCCTCGTGATCCTCAATGATCAAACTGGCATTGGGGGAAGACATCAATTTCCTCCAACAAAAAGGAGCACTTTGAATATTTAGTGGATCAAAATAAATCTGACATGCACAGTGGAATTATTAGTTGAAATTGGTAGACAGTACATAGCGTACATACACATCTGTACTGGTATAGAGGTCACAAAAACATTGGTCTCCCATAAACGAAAGACAACATTTACAACAGCTCTGTTTGCATTGAAAACTTCCCACGTAATGTGTGCAATCAACTTTAAGTGTTTAATTCTGTCTTGAATAATGCAGCTGAACCGCAGCTCACTTCTGTGCCAGCTAACATAACCCTCCACTGTGGATAAAATTATCTGTTCAATTCTTTATGAGCAATGGGAAGGAACTGGTAGAGACTATAGGCTTATGATAAATGAAATAAGCTGAATGCATTTCCATTTAGAGCAGACAGAGATTTCAACAGACAATTCAATAAAACTGACCCTCAGAGACTGGCTTCTGTGAAAATGGAGTCACCATTAATAGAAGAGGTTAACGTTCTTGAAGCAATTATAAGGAAACACAATTGCAACGGTCAAACTTAAGCATCATAAAGTGATAAGGAGATGTGGAATATGCTGATATGATGGAAAATACATTTTCAAGGTCAGAACAGTAGGCAAAAGCCTGAGAAAAGAATGAGAGGAGAATGTAACCAAGTGAAATCAAATTCAAAGGAATCCAAGATTATCAAAGTGAATGCCTGTGCAGGGAGCAGGGTATAATTGCTTGTCATTAAAATATGCATTAAAGCCAAGAAATAAGCAAGCATTGTTGATAAGTGAACTCCATTTGTGTGACCCTGTTTAATGGATCCTGTGGCACTGATAAAAATGTGTGCTGTTCATGAAGAATTAATTACCACCCACAGCTGAAAAGGCCGTGTTAGAAAAAAAGCAACCAGAAAACTGTGTCTTTTGTTGGTTGGAGAGTGTTTATGGGGTTTTGAAAGAGTCACACTTTTAACAGCAGCTTCCCTTATCTGGAATTTGTCACTTCATTAGCAGCTGTCTTGCATGCAGAGACAGAAAGGTTCCTCAAGGGTACTTTAATTCTGGCACTGGCTTATAGTGAGCCACAATAATTTAAAGTAACCTGACAATTTATATGAAGTACCCTTGTGGTTTTCTTAAAATCTTGTTAAAAATCACTCAAAAATCACAAATATTTTCTACTCATGCATGTGCAGCTTGCTTCTTTGCAGAGGATGGCACCTACCAACATGGATCAGAACAATGGCAGAAGTATATGTCAAAATGCCCACAAAACCTCCCAAACCATTCCTGCAGGATAGTAACCCATACACTACCATTCAAAAGTTTGGGGTCACCCAGAACATTTCACAATTTCCATGAAAACTCATACTTTTATTCATGTGCTAACATAATTGCAGTAGGTTTTTTTTAAATCATCAATTAGCCTTTCTACACCATTAGATAAGACAATGTAGCATTAGAACACAGGAGTGATGGTTGCTGGAAATGTTCCTCTGTACCCCTATGGAGATATTCCATTAAAAATCAGCTGTTTCCAGCTAGAATAGTCATTTACCACATTAACAATGTCTAGACTGTATTTCTGTTTGATTTAATGTTATCTTCATTGAAAAAAAAGATTTTCTTTCAAATATAAGGGCATTTCTAAGTGACCCCAAACTGTTGAACAGTAGTGTATGTCCACTGCTCATCACTATGTCTGAGACTATTCTCTTGAGCAAAACAACATAATCAATTCTTTCAGAAAGTGTACCAAAGCAATATACGTCTACATTCAAGTGACACACCCATCTACAGGCTGTGGGAATTAAAGCTCTTCTCTTTTGGGAACAAAGGTGGAAACTGAGTGACATAATCATAGAGTGACAAAGTCAATGGATGTCTTTCATTATGCTAACTTCTTCATGTTTTCTCCTCTCCTTTGACCCTATTATCTCCCTGCCGCCATTGAGACTCTTCCAGTTACTTCATGCACCACAAGGAGGATACGAGGGATTAAACTTTAGGTAGAGCTTAGAGTGAGGAATAACAGGTGTATCCTACGCAGAAGTCTTTTATGAAGTGGCATGACATATCAGTGCAGCACCTTTGTTGGTTGGATATGACAGCACATCCTTAGTAACTGTCTGTGTTTAAGACTGACGCTGAGGGACCAAGTATTTCTCATTTGGCAGCTTTGGCTCCTCCATCTTCACTTCTCTTCTTCACATGTCTTACATCCTCGCTGGGAGAAGCTATGACACAAGGAAGAAACATAAGAGGGACATAAGAAGGCTCATTACCATAATGAAAAGCGAATCCATTGTGGGACAGAATGGCAATCCATGGTTTGTCTCCTGTTTTCTAATGACATAATGGTGGTTGCTTTTAACTACAGTCACGACAGTTCCCTAACCTTGACCACATAGTTATTATTGACAATAAACATCTCCTGACAATACTGAAATAGTTATATATGAACTCAAACCATGATCTTTTCCTCACCGTAGCCAATTTGTCAAGCCAGGCTCACAGTGAATGTCCTAGCGCATCTTAAACATGAAACACGCTATATTGGGCCATAATGCAGTACTGGATAGTACTCAGTGATGCTTAGGAGAGAAATGTGACTCTTGATAACTCAAAAGTGATCTTCTTTAATAAGGCTATGTGATGCAAAATCGAGTTTTTCTTTGTTTTGGAACATAATTAAGCGTCCACAGCATGTCTACAGTCTCACAAAATATTAGAAATGACAGTGTCATTGTTTCTTTCCATTCTGTAGCCCACTCCTCTCCCAGCTAATGTGTGTTTCTAAACGAGCTGTTCAGGTTTGTAGCCTATTATGATGTCACAACCGGATAAGCACCGCCCCTGTGTGGCTCCTCCTCTTCTGGGCTCCTCTGTTCCACTGAATGAACAAAGCAGATGTGCCTGTGGCCCTGTTCCTGAAAAGGAGTGTGGGTAGCAGCAGCTTAGTTGGATTTGAAGCTACAGACACTGAAATGCAGCACCACTGTAGGCGTGATAGATATAAGAATCTGTATTTTGAACTGAAACTTGAAAAACACATTTTGAATGTAAAATTTACACTATCTTGTTAAAGTGGGTATGATAAGGGGCCTTTAAATGTTTTACAGGCTCTTTCAAGGTCAGGCTGGATCTTCTGCACTCTGTGAACAGGGGCGTTACTATGTTAAAACGGGCCAACCACAAACCGGATAGTGCTGCACGAGTGCTTTGAGCAGTTTCTAGACATTGGGATCAGTTATGGCACTTCTTTCTGCCACTAACTCTGGGTTTCCATTGTAATACATATCGTCATTCTGCAAACTATTCACAGATGGCCAAATTGAACAAAAGGCGAATTAGGGTGGTCACCTGTTTTCTGAGTTTATTCCAAATGAAAAGGTTGAGTTGCTTCATTGAACTGTAAATAAACCCTTATTAAACTCTTGTGGAACTAAATATTTTGCAGGAACTTCAGCTTCGTCCCTAGACGCCACTTTGAGAACCAATTCTATAGCATTATCATGTCAAGGAGTCTTTCTTTCTTAACTTTTGTTTCTCCAACTTACATACAGTTGAACTAGGCCAGGTTGTACTATATGTTGTGTACACTGCAATAAACTCAAGCGGAGAAACAGGCGCATGAGCAGCTAAAAACAAGGACACTGCTACACAGAGGGCGAATTCCTCCACTGTTGGCTGTTCCATGGCTCAGGGCTCAGGCAAACATCTGTTGAATGTATTAAGATCTAAAACTGAGCCAATTACCAGAGAGAAACACAGCCTCTGGTCAGTCTGTCCTCTGCCCATTTCTGGTTAGCTGTTGATGACTGCGGCTTGTTTCCATCTTCCTCCCTCCTGCAGGCATGATTGGCTGAGTCTAGTCCAAGGACAGGGATGTGGAGAGCTATAGCGGCAATAAAAAGCCAACCGGACTGACTCATGTTGTTTATAAAGGAATCCATGCGGGAGTGGGTGTGAGGAGGTGGACCTCTTTGTTTATGTGTGTGTGCTTTGTGTTTAATCTCTGGCAGCTATTTAACATCAATATATTCATATTCAGATATGTGCTTCCAACCGCTGGGGTGTTTTAAGGCTCTTTTCTCATTTTAAGGCTCTTTTCTCTATATAGGTGGCTTGATCTGGAAGGAGGAGGCAATTATTTTTGATTGGACACAGATAACAGGCTTTGCTAAATTGGTATGTGCCAGGTCTGTTCTGCACTGTAGCTTCAGTGTCGTCAACATTGCATTAAAATGACAGTAGGACTTCAGTTAAGAGATTTGTTATATAGGTGACATTTATGTAAATATCATTGCAATGTGTGACATATTTCAAGCAAGGGTCAACTGCCATGAAGTTACAAGTAGCTATTATTTCAGGCTTATTAATGAGCATTACCTTAAATGACGCCCAAATCTTGTGATTGATATAAATGCCATGGTACTTTGATTGATAAAAATCTGTGTCAAAAATTAAGGACAAGATACCTCTCTATCTTGTTTTTAATACTCAGTGTCCTTTTGAGGTTACATTCTGCTGTCTTGTTATTTTCTCATGTTTCACCTAGTGCCACTATAAAGGCAAAGTTGCCATTTGAACACAAGAAATTTCAGCGAATTTAATTGATTGTCAGTAAAGTAAGGACTACATTTCCACTGCCAAGAAGAGGAACACATGTCTACAGTCTTTTGTCAAACCTGTAAGAGAAGTCCGTCTATTTAGCATTGCACTTAAAATAAGGATACACACTGACATAACATATTCTTTTTTTTCATGCAAAACTCTGTCAAATCCTTGCACCAAAGGACCTACAATACTAAATTTATTACTGACAACTGGTCAGCGATTCAGGCACTCTCTCAATCTACTGATTACACAACAATTTGAACCTTTCATCATCGAGTCATTAAGCCCTTCTTCCTTTCTCATATTTTTGCTAGATACTGTGCCTTTGTTTTTTGTATTGTGTGTTGAAATTCACAACCCAATGGGAAGTTTTGGCTTTTGATTTCTATGGAAATTGAACAGGTTTTAAGATTTATAACCCCAAATAATACAATCCCATTGGGAAAACAACACATGAGCTCAAGTTAAGGCCTGTGAGGAAGTATTCTGGTTTTACACCATATCTCACTGTACTCAGTGCTATTTAAATGTGCCAAAGGATAGCCAGGATTGTAAATGCGACCTACATTTGGCCACCTGGACCGGGTGTTTGATTAGTGACTTGGTGTTTTCCCTTCTAGTTAGTTTTTTTGACATGCAGCAACACTGTTTTTCTTCATGCTAGCCCAGCAGACCTCCAGGTGGCTTCCCTCGATGCCTCACTCTATTTTAGTCTCTACAGGTACTCTATTATTCTGACAGTGGAAATCTATGCTCATACAGTATTGGGGAAGCACCACCTCACTTTGTGTTTGTGATCTGAATACACCATCTCAAATTTATGCTCCAAAAAACAAACAAGAAAAAAAATTAAACAAAGAAAAACATGTGCTTGTAGCTGTTGAAATATGACCTAGCACACCTAGCTTTCTGTATCCCTTTGTCTCTTGATTGAGAGCTTTGCAAGGCTACATTTTAAATTCAAGAACATTGACAAGACCCTGAACTTGACAGACTTTGAGGGCAAGAAACACCTGGTAGCAAAAAAAATATTTAATGTCATTATCTTACCTTTGCTCAGTAATTCACCCTATATGATGGATATGTTGCTCTTTATTTGTGAATTCCCTGTAAACCCCAAAGATGAATGGTTTTGTATTCTCTAGGACAATGTGCTGCCAAACAAGCGTTCAGACTGAATCAGTACTCGGTGTCAGGAGCCTCCCATAATCCAGCGCAAATACGAGGACTTGTGCCAAAGCAGCAATTCATGTCAAACTGGGTTTATGTACGGTTCGTACATGTGCAGTGAAGGTCAAAATGTAGTGATTTGCTCTTTTATTCACAGAAGATAGCCATCACTCGACATCTGACTGATGTCATTATCTGACTAGTAAAAGGCCAGATTTCTGCACAGTGACACATAAAGGCATACGGATGAATCAGAGCAACCTGTCCTCTTTTAACCTTTCAGCAGTTAGACATGCTATTGTACACAGAAGGTGCACATGTAATCAAGTATTTATGGCTGCACTGTCAGGCTGACCGGTGTGGCTTACCAGGCTGTGACTGCTCGCCTGGCTGAGCAGCATCCTCCCTGTTTGCCCCTGCTGGAATCCACTGACATCTCTTTGTTTACGTCAGTCCGACACCGTTATCAAACTGCACACAACTTTCATGCGGGTGCCTGTCAACCATATCAAACTCAGTTATTCCCTGCAAAGTCAGATACTTATGCCTCCACCGAAAAAGTAATTTCACACCAATTAAAAGCTGCAACAACGGAATCTGCAATCCGGTATTGCAGACCCCTTCTATCCTGCCTGCAGCCCCGACAATGTGATACAATGAGGTCAGTCGTAAGCTGAGCATGATGATCATAATGCCTCTGTCTATTTTTCTGACAGGATGAACTAATAAAATAGGAAGGAACAATATTAAGAGACTCAACACAACATGGCAGTGGGGTGTCTGCTGGGGAAAAAACTGTTTGGGGAGGCACGTTTCAGGAGAATAAAATGCATTCCTTTAAGAGCGAAGAGAAATAAACACACAGCATCTGTTGAAGGCTATCGTTGAGATAATTAAAACCTGCACAATACCTGTCTCTGCCCCATTGGGTTTTATAGCGAGTCTTAAACTGCCAGATTATATTTAATGGAAATTGGGTTGTCACTGCGGCCTGAAGAGGTGAGAAAAAAATTAGCACGGGTTACCAAATCACCTCATTGCTGCTGTGTCATTGTTAAAACCATAATTAAAAAAAGAAAGAAGGGTTAGCTCCTCCGCATCCATCATGGACTCGAGCATCTCTGACACTGAACCCATGGGCTCAGAAAATCCTTTCATTATGTCTTGCCAGCGGGACACGGCCTCTTTTCAAATCTCTCATCCCATTGGACCTGTTATGGGGAATTTTCTCTGTGGGAATCATATTATTGATGGTTTTCTCATTTGAATAATTTTGCAATAACAAGAAAATGAATTTCCTGTGTCCCTCGCCTGGTAGCGTTCGTGCAGCTAAAAAGTGTATCAGTGTTTTAATAGCTTGCCTGTGGTTGTTGTTGCAGCACTTTGAACACAGTGCAGGAAACTAGTCGAATGTTGTCTGCTTGAAGATAATCTTCAGCTAATAAGGGTATTTGCTTGTCACAATGGTTTTATTTGCTCATTATTAAATGCATAGTTTTGAAACATGTGCCCCCTTTGCTGGTGTAATTCTAGAGCCGTCTCTTTGATGGGATTTAATGCAGAAAATACAATAGGCTGTGCTCCAAACACAAACCGCATCTGTTGGCTTGCAGGAAAATTCTATAAAGCAAATTTACATAAAGCAAGCAAAACAGACAAACATAAAAAACAAACAAACAAAAAAAACCAGTATGCAGATTCTTTAAATAAAGTAGCAGTATAAGAATGGAAAATACTCTAATTAAAAAAGTTAACAAGTAAAAGCAGTCAAGGCTTACAAGCAAAAATGATCAAATGGAAAAAATAACGTATAATATTAATATATATATATCATATTATGTGATCATTGTTACTGATGCATTAGCATGTCAGCAGCTTTTGCAGCTCTTCAGCATGGGATTGGGCAGTTGAAACAATACCAATTTATCATGTAACTTCAGATGATTTCAAATAAAATCTCACACCGTGCCATACAATATTAACTACAGCTGTAAATAAGTGTAGTCGAGTAATATGTAGGACTTAAAGAGAGAAAAGATTCTTAGTGACAACCAAAAGCAACCCTAAGCAAAAAATGCCATTATTTTCTCATTATTCCACGTAAATTGAAACAATACATTTAAGTAAAAGTACCAAGTTAAACTCTCTTATCCATCACATAGATGAACAGAATTTATATGAAGAAACGTTGCAAACTGCTGACTAACATGAAAGACAACCCAGCTCAGCCCAGTCTGTTACTGTTATAACAGCATCCCTCCTGTATGCATCCCTGTCTGTATGACTTTGTCAACTGATCTGGGTAGTTGAGATTATTTGAACACGAAACAAATTTCCCTAATTAACCAGACAGGACATGTGGCTTCAGAGTGCTGTGACTGTCTTTGTTTGATCACTCTTGTCCTCTTCAAAGCAGGTAGCGCTACTACAGTGAATACACTTCCTGTGGGTTTGGATTGGTTAATTAGATTTTTTTTTGTCACACTCTTCCACCAAAACACAGGGAAGTTGTTAGCACATGTACAGAGTGTTCTCGCGTACATTCTGCTTTGAGGTGATAACAAAAGAGAAATCATCTAAACAAACAGAAAGCGACCACAAACTTGACAAAACTAATTTCAGGACCTGTCAACACGGTGACTTGCTCGAGACGTCGCTACAAACAACTACGGGTATCAAGCCAGCAATAAATGAGGGATAAGGCTCGAGGTATTTCATCATGACCTTCGGTTTGGTGTGTTTTCAGCACACAGCTGGCGAAGGAAGAGAGAGTGTACACAGAGATTTGTTGTCTGAGTGTTTACGCTGACTATTGACATAGCCATGGATGAAGGAGGTGTCCATTAAAACACCTCAGGCCGTGCTTGTGCTGTTGTTGAAGGAGTCAAATAATTTGTCTTTCTGATGTGAAAAGAGGACAAAATCAATGTGGGCAGAATGGCCAACACTGATAAGCTGAAGGAGTTACTGCTGCCCCTCGCCACACATGATATGTGGCGATGCTCAGCATTTCAACAGAACTAAACTAAAAGTCTTGCATTCAGAAAAAATCAGAGCATTTACTTCCTTTAAAACTGTTCATGTACATCTACGCTAGAAGACCCATGGGACAAAAACACAGCGTAAGTTAAGCTAAAGTGTATTCAGATAGTTTATGGGGATAGACTTGTTTCGATGCCAGGCAGGTGATGCAAAACTATTAACCACTTTAGGGCAATTTCATAATCTATTCACCTTCATAGGAGTTTGTAAGTTTTCATCAGGCCTCTATAGTATAATCTGTTTATAAGTATTTTACAAAGGGGTTTTGTTTATTTTTCACTCCATTTCAGTCCATTAAACCAGTGTTAATATTACATGCCCACATTGCAAAAGAAATTACCTCCACACTCATGAATATTCTAACAGGGTTAGTTAGAGGTTTTGGAGCTATCTTCCCCCAGATCTGACTGTTCTCATCAGGCACACTCTGCAAAGATTTTATGCAACATCAGTCACTCTGGAACAAAGAAGACAAAGACAAAAATATAACTTCAGAGAGTTGTTTCAATTCTTCTGTCAGCTAAGGATACCAACAATGTATGACAAAATGTTTGAAAGCTTTCTGTACTCCCTTTCTAAAATGCATAGATGCCTTTTCATTGTAGCAACACAAAACAAGCTGAAGACACTTCAAAGACAGATTGACAGAGTTCTGGCAAAAATCTGATAAAATTATTGTCTTTTGTTGATTCAAACACTTGTAAACACCTCAGCACAATATCAGGTGCTTTTTGGCACTGATGAGACTGAATTGTTAAATAATTTGTTACTATTACATGAACCATAAGCGAATGGTGATGACATAAACCATATATATATATATATATATATATATATATATATATATATATATATATATATATATATATATATATATATAGAGAGAGAGAGAGAGAGAGAGAGAGAGAGATAGATAGATAGATAGCTATAGACACTATATTGCCAAAAGTATTTGCTCACCCATCCAAATAATCAGAATCAGGTGTTCCAATCACTTCCATGGCCACAGGTGTATAAAATCAAGCATCTAGGCATGCAGACTGCTTTTACAAACATTTGTGAAAGAATGGGTCGCTCTCAGGAGCTCAGTGAATTCCAGCGTGGAACTGTGATAGGATGCCACCTGTGCAACAAATCCAGTCGTGACATTTCCTCGCTCCTAAATATTCCACAGTCAACTGTCAGCTGTATTATAAGAAAGTGGAAGTGTGTGGGAACGACAGCAACTCAGCCATGAAGTGGTAGACCATGTAAACTGATGGAGTGGGATCAGTGGATGCTGAGGCGCATAGTGCAAAGAGGTCACCAACTTTCTGCAGAGTCAATCGCTACAGACCTTCAAACTTCATGTGGCCTTCAGATTAGCTCAAGAACAGTGCTTCAGCAGAGAGCTTCATGGAATGGGTTTCCATGGTCAAGCAGCTGCATCCAAGCCATACATCACCAAGTGCAATGCAAAGCATTGGATGCAGTGGTGAAAAGCACACCGTCACTGGACTCTAGAGCAGTGGAGACGCCTTCTCTGGAGTGACGAATCGCGCTTCTCCATCTGGTAATCTGATGGATGAGTCTGGGTTTGGCGGTTGCCAGGAGAACCATACTTGTCAGACTGCATTGTGCCAAGTGTAAAGTTTGGTGGAGGGGGGATTATGGTGTGGGGTTGTTTTTCAGGAGCTGGGCTTGGCCCCTTAGTTCCAGTGAAAGGAACTCTGAATGCTTCAGCATACCAAGACATTTTGGACAATTCCATGCTCCCAACTTTGTGGGAACAGTTTGGAGCTGGCCCCTTCCTCTTCCAACATGACTGTGCACCAGTGCACAAAGTAAGGTCCATAAAGACATGGATGACAGAGTCTGGTGTGGATGAACTTGACTGGCCTGCACAGAGTCCTGACCTCAACCCGATAGAACACCTTTGGGATGAATTAGAGCAGAGACTGATAGCCAGGCCTTCTTGTCCAACATCAGTGTGTGACCTCACAAATACGCTTCTGGAAGAATGGTCAAAAATTCCCATAAACACACTCCTAAACCTTGTGGACAGCCTTCCCAGAAGAGTTGAAGCTGTTGTAGCTGCAAAGGGTGGACCGACGTCATATTGAACCCTATGGATTAGGAATGGGATGTCACTGATGTTCATATGCGAGTCAAGGCAGGTGAGCGAATACTTTTGGCAATATAGTGTATGTGTGTGTGTGTGTGTGTGTGTGTGTGTGTGTATGTATATATATATATGTGTGTATATACATATATATATACATATATACATGTATATACACTTTCTGATGTGTCAAAGGTTTTAGAACACCCCAATTTTTTAAATTTTGGGGGGGGGATGATGCATGTTAATGTGTCATTGTACTCTGAAATTAAACCATAGAACAAAGAAACAAATGAAGTTTTATGAAGTTTTAAAGAAATGAAGTTAGAAACCAAAATGTATCCACCTTTGGCAGATATAACAGCTGAACACACTTGTAGCATTCTTTCCACAATGAAAATCAAATATTCTTCAGAAAGTTCTTCCCAACTCTGTTGCACAAGTTCCCATACAAGTGTGGCATCTGTAGGTTGCTTTGCTTTCACTCTTCTGTCCAGTTCATCCCAAATCAGCTCCATGGGGTTTAAGTCTGGAGACTGTGCTGGACACTCCATGTTTTCAAACTTACCATCTTGTTCTTTTTTCCTATGGTAGTTCTGGCATAGCTTGGACTGATGTTCTGGGTCATTGTCTTGCTGTAGGATGAACCACTGACCAACTAGGAACATACCAGAGGGTACTGCATGGTGCTGCAGAATGCTGTGGTAGCCTTTTTGTTTCAGGGTACCTCTCACTCTGTACAAGTCACCAACACTGGATCCAGCAAAACAGCCCCAGACCATCACTCTTCCTCCTCCTTGTTTGACAGTTGATGTCACACACTGAGGAACCATCCTTTCTCCTACTTGACAACATACAAAAATCCTACATGACGAACCAAAGATGTCAAATTGTGATTCATCAGTCCATAATACCTTCTTCCAGTCCTCAGTAGTCCATTGGCGGTGTTTCATGGCCCAGACAGCCTCTTTTTCTTATTCTAATATCTTAGCAATGGCTTTCTTGCTGCAACTCCACCTGTCAAACTTGTAACTCCAAGTCTTCTCTTCACAGTTGAAACTCAGACTTCTTGCTACGTCCACTATTAAGCTGTGCTTGAAGCTGTTGTCCTGTGAGCTGCCTATCACCAAGCTGTTGACTCTCAGAAACTTGTCTTCTGTTGTGGCTTTAGGAAGAAATGAAGTGAAGAAAACTGTACTCACGGACACCTTAACCTTTGCAATTTCTCTGTAGGAAAGACCTCCATTTTTAAGTGTTATGATGGTCTGTGTCTCTTCTATTGTTAATTGCCTTTTCTTCGCCATTTTTATAGCAGCACACTACTTTATGCAGTACAATACTGTTCAAATAATGCTCTGGAGGGTATGGTGCCATGGTGTGTTCCAACACTACTTTTATGCAGACAGAGGGAGTTGTAAGTAATCAAGAAAAGTTGGGACACCTGTAGGATTTGGTAGCAACAACTTTCAAGGTTTGATCAACCTCCATTGCTGCAGAACAGCTGTTAACCCATTTGTTGTTCCCTGAAAAAGGCCTTTTTGTATAATTCTGAAATATACATTACTTTTCAATTTTATATAACCTTACCTTTTTTTAACCTCTTCCAGTTCACCACTTCCGTTTTTATCATTTCAAGCTATTCACTGGACTTGAACTACATGAATTTCAATTTAAAAAAATGGAAAAATTGTGTCATTCTAACACTTTTGAATGGTTGTGTATAGATAATTTTAAAAAATACACCTAGACCAATGTATTTATTTGAATATATACACATGTGGACAAAATTGTTGCTACCCCTTGGTTAATGAAAGAAAAACCCACAATGGTCACAGAAATAATGTCTGATTTTCATTGGATAATTTTCATAGAATTTTTATTTATTATTGCTTTTGTCAGATTCAAATTATTTCTGTGACCATTGTGGGTTTTTCTTTCATTAACCAAGGGGTACCAACAATTTTGTCCACGTGTGTATATATTTTTAAATAACTGAAGGGATTTAAAGCTCTCATTCTCAATGTTTTTATGGTAGCAACTGATCAAATAACTACATACACACAAAATGTGCTTGTAACAACAACATACAGAGTCATCTTGCCATTTGCTTCAGATCAATGGGCCACATCTGGTCACATCTGGCTCAGAAATCTGGAGATTTACTGGCCAGTATTTCCAGAGGCAGTATGCAGCTGTTTTTGGGACAATTTCATGCAAAATCCACTTTTTCTTTGTTTTTTGTGATAATTATCCCAAATGTGTGTAGACACCCCGAAATATGAGAAAAGACCATTCCCTCATATCTTTTCTATTTCATAGATTCGAAAATGTGTCTCTGGTTTACAGCCCGTTGTGATGTCACAACAAGATAGGCTCCACCCCCCTGCAGGCCCCTCCTCCTTTGGACTTCTCTGGGTTTCAAATTGGGCTAAAACCAGGAGTATAATAGGCATGCTGGAATGCTGCGCAGTATTTTGAAATTGCACATGTGAGACTTACTTTAGCTTGTTAAAAACGTGGTACAATATGGGACCTTTAAAAACTTAGTTTCTGCAGCCCACAATTAAAAAAAACAAAATGAGGGTTAAAATGACTTTAAAGCAGACTTTGTGTATAGCTATAGTCTGGAAACTAGATCATAAATCTCACACTATTGAGTTGTGTTTATATCATCCATGTTGAAATTGATTACCATAAAATTTCTATTGCTTCAATGACTAAAATGCCATATTTAAACATCTTCATGGAAAAAAATAAACAAAAAAACTAACAAAAAAAACACTTATCCCCACTTCCATTCGAACACTTAAATGCTTTATCAAGCCTTTTTTTTTCGGCCTGTCTTTCTTTTTTCCTTTTCTTTTTTTTACACTGGAGGCCAAAAAGTCTCAAAAACAAATAAAACATGGATTAATTGTTAGGAAACATAGGCCGACATTTATATTCAGGAAGCACAACATTATTAATCTGGTTGAGTAATAACAACAGAAATATTCACTGTGTTCTAGTCTTCATCAGCTAACGAGAAAAATATCTTTTGCCAGCCACTATTTTGCTGCAGCTCTCTGCCCAACTGAGCTTGTTTACTGAGCACCAATACCCACAGTTCTACACTGAGGGATCAGTGAGTGGCGAGACCACTTTATAATACACACCTAAATGTAAAAATGCTTTCCAGGTTTTTTTTCTTGATTTCTTCAAATGCAGCAGAACTTTACTAGTTCAGGTACAACATTTGGTCACCAGCCTGATATTTTCAAAAACAAAATCAAGACCTGCCTCTTTAGTTTGGCTTTGAATTCAATTTGTTTAATTGTTTTTATGAATATTGTTATTTTTGACTGTATTTATTCATTTTTGGGAGGGTATATTTCTTTACACATTGCATTTGTACAAAAAGTGGTATACAAAAAATAATAAATTGGATTGACTGCGAGTGTTGGGAGTCTGTGAAATTATCTGTTCAAAGTCATTTGTCATTTTATGGCTGCAGCTATGAAATAAAGCAAGTTTTCAGCAATGCTAGCAAAATCTCAGAAATATTAGATTACTATGAAATCTAGAAATAACTTTGGGCAATCAGTTCATTTTTCATTTGGTAGCATCAACATCATCAATTGGCCAACATTTATGTTTGGCCAATACACTGGTTTAGGACCAAATACCTTCAAAGTTAATAATGTCCCTTTGTACTTATTTTTAGTAATAATAAGTGAATGTTAAATTGTGAATGTGGTAAAAGTTCGTATTTTAAAAATTCTACTAAATATCACCATATTAGCATTGTCACTGTGAACATATTGCCTTGGTATTGGTTAAAGTGCCATTGTGCTTAAGGAGGCCACAAACTCACAGTACTGCTTGCATGGCTGTAAAAAAAAAGCAAACAAAAATTGATAACTGGGCATTAAATTTCATGTGAATCAGAGACAGCAAGACATGCAAAAAAAATGCTACCTATCCTGATTAATAGATGGTCCAGATGTAGCCACAAAAGAAGCGAGCTGTTTCATCCTCACTTGTTCACAGTCATGTAAGAGAAAACATTTTGCATTTTAATTTCATAATGAAGATCAGGTCATAATCTGCTGTATGTATGCTGTATGTACCAAGTTTTACAGTTTACATTAGGCCCTTATTTCATGGATTTATAAGTGCACATTGCCTTTACAAACCAGTTAATGGAAAAGTCAATTTTAGAAATCAAATTTCTTTACAGGTTTGGGAAACACTAATATACCCTGTCAAAACATTCAAGTACCATTAGCTGCTACTACCATAGTGCACACGAATCTCCATTCAAATTGCTGCTGTTAGCGTATTCACCAAGGTTTGACAAATAAAGAGAATGTGCAATAAAAGAAAAGATAGTTCATCTTTTGTGAATTCAGCAATGTTAAAGAAGTCTAATGCAAATCAGTGGTCAACACTTTTATTAAAAATTTCGAGGTATGCTCATGTGGCTGCACAGTTCATAATATTTATTAAAGGAACTCACAGGGAGACCTATTAAGTTAGCATTTCCCCCTGAATTTTGCAAAGCTGAGAGGCCTGGATGCCGTAAAGCTAATTGCCATTTCTTTGTAGCCCGTACAGATTTGGGCATTCAATTAAATGAGTGTTGGAGGAACAAAATGAACTGTCACTTTATATACTATTATGCTACAGCACAGTGCGTCCAAGAATAGCACAATCCATGCTGGTGACCTCAGCAAAGTCTTATTATTTTGGGCTGATTTTTGAATACTGTCTCAGACCTTTGAGCTGAGACAAGAAATTCAGCATCCGGCAAAGCTTTCAGGATAATTTTTTAATGAAGTGGCATTTAGGTTGGGAGTAAGTGCACAAAAGCATTAAAATTTGAAGTGTTATTGAGAAAGGAGCCATTTTATCGATCGAGAGGAGCGTTCTTGTTTATGACTCTGTGAAGAGGAGCAGAAAGCGGCCTTGGTTGAGTTTCTTAAGGTGTGGGAATATCCACCTGCTCTGACCAGAAACCTGCTCTTTCAGAGAGGCTGAAGGTTTTCGTCCAAGCTGCTGAGCTCTGTACCACACTGCCAGCATACAGAGAGCGTGGCAACGAATTCCACCTGAGACTAGACAACTCTTACTCTGATAACGCAGGAGATTGATTATTGAACCAAGTTCCTTGCTCAACAGTAGGTCATACATTTCCAGTCGATGGCTTTAACCTCAGTGTCAGTGACGAGATATAGCCAAACAGAGGCATGGATTGATGAGGGACCGAGGAGAGTGATTACTGTATATGGATGAGAGCTGAGTTAAGTATGCGGTGGCACTGACAGTGAAAGTGGGGTTGCCCTCTTATTGTCAGATGAGGTTTGAATTGTACGGTGTGTGATAAATCTAATGGACTTTTGTGGCAATAAAATATCTGGTGTTGACTCCATAACCAGTGCACCAATGATTTGCAGCACCACAAGGTCGTGGCAGCGATGTATCAGCTAGAAAGGACGGCACTTTGATATAACTGACACCTGCAGATGGAAAAATGTTCCTCAAAATCTATGGATTAAAGCTTCCCTTTGCACATTCTATGTTACCGTGATTTCTGATCATCAGCAACTAATAAACAAATGCTGCATTTCTAAAAAATAAAAATTAAAAAAAAGCTGCATTTCTGACAATGCCATATGAGGGAATGAACAGCCTGGGTGGAGTACTGTACTCTCTGAGTGCTTTTCTTGTTTATAGATTTTATGGTTACAGCAGACAGTTAGCTTTTGATACATTTTTAAATGGCACATGTAGAATACAATGCTTGTGATAAAATATCCTAATTTTAAGCTTAGATTTGGTAAAGTTTTGCAACAAAATGGCACATCAGAGATGAATGACACGGTTTTTAACAACATGCCTTTCAAACCCAGTTTTAGGGCTTAGACTGTTGAATGTCATGGTTCTCATCAATGCAAGCAATGACTTCACACTGAAGTTGGTCAGCTACACATCAGCTTCAGAGCTATTGTACAAAACCAACTCTTTCAAAACACAATTTCACTGCTTTGGTTTCATGATGTGTAAGAAAATGTCAATTAAGATAAGCATTTTATCTTTATCATACTGTTCAGTAAATGACACCTCAAACATTTTCTTCAGCTTAACAAGTAAAGCATTACAGCTATAGATGCTAATCTCTTCTTCTCTTTCTTGATATTAAAGTTTATCCCCATCCAAAGCTGACAATGTCAAAAAAAAAAAATCACTTCGGTATTCTGTGTTCATGCCATGATGTAGGAAAAGGAGCACAGCCAATTAAAGTAAAACACAGATGACAAGTGCATCACTGTGGCCCAGTAAAACTAAATCAGCTAACATCCATAAAAAGCAGCTGATAAGTGTAGCATCAGTCCAGTGTCATCCTTGTTGAGGATTTAAAAATCCTGGCCATTACTTAAAAGGTTGGCACGGGTTCTTCTAATATGCTTTTGATCCTGTGCCCCTCAAGAAAGTCTGCAATTCTAAAACTGGGCAAATGGCGGTGTCTGTCCTCCTCTTAATGAGCATGAAACAGACATTATTCTCTTATGAATATTGCTCTCAGGCTGCCTGACCTGAGCAAAATTACGTCTTGGTACTCAGTCATATGGTGAGTGGTAATGAGCGAATTTAATCACAGCTTTCGGCCTCTCACAAAACACGTGATAGAAATTTTAAAATGAGCTATTTCCATAGCCCTGGAGGAAGGATGAGGACTTCAAGTGGAATACCACAAAACTAAGGTAAACAGAAATCATTTTCTGATGGCCTCTGGATGCCCAATCAGTATTTGTAAGCATAACTTCAACAACTTCCCCAGAGTCAGAAAATATAGGAACAAACCTCTGAGATGTATCATGCTAATGTGCAGTCTCGTCCTGCTAAGCAAACAATGGACAGATTTGCATATTGAAAACCTAAGAGTCAGTACTTTTTGGTATTAGTTGCCAGTTTTTGTAACCTCACATTCTTGAAGGTTGACTTATTCCAGCCATTCTGGGATGGGGGTTATAATCTTAGACTGATCACCACCAGCAAGGCAGTAGACCTGTCTTACACTGTCCCACTTGGACAAAAACACATGGGAATGCACAACGTAAATCTTATACATACAGAATAAAGACATCAAAGAGGATTTCTGGTTTACAGGGCTGCACAGTAGCTTGGTGGTTAGCACTGTCTCCTCACAGCTAGAAGATGCCTAGTTCACGCCTCAGCCTGGGATCTTTCTGCATGGAGTTTGAAGCATGGAGCATGTTCTCCCTCTGCATGTGTGGGTTTTCTCTGGGTACTCTGGCTTCCTCCCACTGTCCAAAAACAGGCTAAGGTAAATTGGTAATTCTAAATTGTCTGTAGGTGTGAATGTGACCGTAATTGTTTGTAGCCCTGCGATAGACTGGTGACCTGTCCAGCCCCCTGTGACACTAATGGGGATTAAGCTGTGTGTAGCTAATGGATGGATGGAGTTCTGGTTTACAGATGTGTTTTTCAAAACTTTGGACGTTGTTTTCATCATTCAAACTAAGAAGACAACAAAGAGATAACAGTGCTGGCATCAGTAACAAGTAGTCAGAATTACTAGATGTTGGTTGTTGGTAAAAGCTGCTATTTGCTGCATATTTCATGAAGCATTTATTTATGTATTTATTCATTTATTTGATCAGGGACCATGCAATTAACATAGAACACATCTGATGTATTACATATAGAGTGTATAGCATTAAGCTAATTTTCAACTCCCGTCCCTGGTTGGGCTTTTCTCTTTTTCTCCCTCCTTTCTGCTACCTGCATGTAAAGGCTGATACATGCTACTGTGTTGGTACTGCCATGGTGCTATGCAGAGCTCTGCTGAGGCAGGTATTAGTTCCAGCTGTCTGTTGCCACTTGGGGGCAGTGCCAAAAGCATGTGGAATAGCTGGGAATTCTGTCTACTCTTGCTCATATTTATGATGTGAGTAACAAAAAGAATGGATTGATGTCAGAAAGCATTATTGGTTGGCCTGTTGCATCAGCAGTGTCAAGCACTTATAAACACATTTAATGTTCATCATACCAAACCCTAATGGTCCGAGCCAACATTTTAACCAGTCAGTCTTCAACCTATGCATAGCATCATCATCAAGGGATGACCCACTGTTGGCTTGTTGGAGGCCTGCACAAAAGAGCATCACTGTAGCTTCTGCATTGGTTGAGTTCACATAATCCTTTATTCTGCCTACCCACAGAGTTACACAAGTTGATACCAATGGGAAACCATGAATACACTTTTAGTGTTTTCAAAATTTACTTTACTACGGGAAACAATAACCTCTGGGTAGCAATCTAAATGCTGAAAATCTCAAGTTTTGAATAAGCTTTGTATCAAGAAATGAGACAGGCCACCCTGGTTCTTTCACTAAAGATTAGGAATGCTTGTCCATCTGTTTCAAAACTGTTTCATTTTGTAAGCGTGTACCAGAGCAAGTTCCCCTCCAACAATGTTTTGCAGGGGCATCATCACTGTATCCTGGGCAAAGATGATCATGATTGATAAAAACAAAACTAGCCAGAGCTATTCTTTTTATTGTTGTTTATGGGGTTGTTGGGTTTTTTGTTTGTTTGTTTTTTGCTGATGTGTTCAGTCAGACCATTCTTCAGTGCTGACAAAGTGCAGTTGAGTTGGATCTGGTTATGTGAAGCTAATAAAGATGAAGCGAGGTCACAAAACCCTAGCCCTGAGATAGTCAGAGAAGGTGTATACAAACCCACATGTTAGAAAACCTATTTGTAATAGCAAATAACAGCTAAAATAAAAGTCATACCTAAGGCTGCAATTTCACCCATGGCACTTTCTATGGGCACACATTCTTATGCAATTAGGTGTATATTTGGAGCCTTTTTGTGCTTTCATTTCCAAATAAAGGGGAATAGATGATTGGAGTAAACTGCTGACTTGTTTACAACCCATTTGATGATGTGGCTGCTCATTCTATAATAAGTTAATCTAAAAAGAAAAAAGAAAAACAAACACATTCAATTACAGAATGTTACGACGAAGCATGTTTTGTGTACATTTGAAGTGTATACGGTTACCGCACTCATTCATGTTATGTAATTAAGTATTAACAATGAGTAAGGTTGCACAAACATAAAAAAAGGGTTTCAGCAGACAAGCATACTAAGAGTCAATAGCATTGTATCGGAAACATATATGACAGTAAATGTTGCATAAATACACATTCATTTGCTTTACTACTGCATTCACTAAAAAAAATGGAGACCTTATCATACTTCATAATTACAAGATCAGTAATTAAAAAATCAGCTGCCTATCTAATCAATGTAATTGCAAGACAAGGATCCTGTAATTATGAACTACAAATTATGCAACCCTTTCCCAATCATTTACCATTGATACATTTATTTGTGAAATGGTAAGTTAAAATGACAAGATACGAAAGCCGTAATTATGAGATAAGGTCTCTAATTTGGCCTTGGTCTAGTTTGGTGAATGCGGTTTTCTT
Organism: Amphiprion ocellaris; assembly: GCF_022539595.1. NCBI lineage: Eukaryota > Metazoa > Chordata > Actinopteri > Pomacentridae > Amphiprion > Amphiprion ocellaris. The sequence continues at coordinate 11,030,183 of NC_072773.1, read as the reverse complement.
CAGCGCTATACGTGGTACGAGAAACAGTAAAAATCCTATGCACCCTAGAGTCAGTGCATCATTGATGCACAGAGTTATAAACAAGCTGCTGTGGTGCTTTTTGTTAATTGGGCCTTAAATCAAAGGCCTTATAGTGAATAAAACCACATATCTAGAGGGAGGATAAGTAAAATGATTCAACAGCCAACAATAAATAGACACCATAAAAGTGGCAGAAACAGCAAGGCTCTAGCCAATTTGAATGATGGGAGTAACATGAGAACAGGGTCTCTTGGAGTGAGCTGTGGCAGTTCACACTTATTTTGCTTCAGAGTGTTGTATTTCAAGATAATTTCCACTTCTGTGCCTTCAGCCCGTTACCACATTTGCATATCCTATCCAAAAGTTTGGCAGCCACTGACAGCCTTCTAATTCTGTTGTGAAACATCTCTCTCTGAATCAAATGTCTTTTTTTTCATTTGCAGTTCTGGCACAGCACACTGCAAGTGGGAGACTGATTCTTATATCACCATATAATGCTGACATTGACTCATATACAGAGTGATCAGCACCAGTCAAGCATTCTGGAGTTTAAAACTGAATGACAATCCATTGAATACAGTTTCTTGTAAAAAGGCAGCAGCGTGCAAGTGGTCAATAAAGGAGCTTGTCCTCATTAAAAGAGCAGATTAAAATGAAGGGGCTGAATTTTCAGTTGTGACACCTAAAAAGACCAGTCCGATAATTCAGTACAATTCTTAAAGTTGCAATTAGTGATATTTTATTGGCAAAAACTGGCAATTCATCAGTGGTTTTGCCTGCAAGCTAATGAAGTGTTTCTGATTACCTTAATTGCTATAAAGATTTAAAACTGTCTGAGCAGGCAGTGCTGGCTTGGCCCAGCCCTGTTTCTTTTTTTTTTTTTTTTTTTTTTTTTTTCTGGAAGTGGTCCATACTCTCAGGCTCCATGAACTATCCTTTGTGTGCTAGTTATAGCTCCCCCATAAAGAGGTGCTGCTGAAGTATAGCTTTATAGTATATAGCATAGGTAACCGAAAAACAATGAAACTATTCACATAAGAATTTAGGTAAAGTTAGACATTGATGAAGAAAACATCAGTTTTCTCATGATTTGTTTACAAAGATTGGTTTATATAGGAATTATGAAAAAATATGGGTGATCTTTATATGCTAGCTTGCAAACTTTAGCCTTTATGCGTGACTTCACAGCATGGCAACTCTTCACCTGAGTCACTGTGGATCTCAGGTGTGGACTTACTCCTCTAGAAGTGTTGGAATGTGTAGCTTTTATAGAAAGGTGGCAAATTAAAGTAAAACGTGGATGAACAAGTGCAAGAAATAACGATGGCTCTATATGCTGCATGATTATTTACTGGATGGTTTGAAGAGTATAAAAATAAATCAAACAATACATTCATCAGTTATCTGCAAAGGCTTGGAGAACTGGTTGTTTTAGGGAAAAGGCAAACAAGGAGTTCATTGTACCTGACTAGTTCTGGTCCCTACTTTTTTAAAAGTAGCTGTCTGGCCAATGGTTATAGTTAGCTTCACTATTTCCCCAGTTATCCTGAAATAACTATTATTTTTGCAATGATACACCTGGTTTTTCCAGTTGTCTCTGACATTTGAATATGATAATCTCCTTAAAATCCCCCTGTGGTCATTGATTTAACCCTTTTAGCCTAGGTTAGTTTTAGGATAATTCATGTATTCATGTATCTTGTTTTTTTTTTTTTTTTTCTCAGACCAGTCTAGGCTATCTAGATCTTCCATCATTTGATTTGATAACACTTGCAGATTGTTTGCATTAACCTTCATATAAAAAGGATGTTGTACGTATACAAACGTAATGTATTTACATGTGTCTCAACCTAAAAAAAAAACTGGTAGGAGAGCTATTTTTTGTAACTGTTGGGAGATGTGGCATCTTCAAATAAATCAGTGGGGAATAATTGGTTATCTGTGTTACCATTCACTCTTGTGGGCAGTTTATCAATTTATACTTTTGTGTACAGTGACCTTGTATGTTACATCCTGGTTACAGTGGTTTTAGCTTTTTTTTGCACCTTTTATACCGTGTGTTTTACTGCCGTGAGTGACTTTTACTGTGTACTTTTATTTTGTAATTCTTAGTGTGTGAATCTGGATTCTAGATGACCAATGACTGCCTGCACGTATGAACATTTGGCTTTTAATAACAGAGGACTGCCCGATTAACAGCTGTATGTCAGGGGATTCGGGAGCAATGAGGAGAAGGAGAGTAGAGGCAAGAGAAAAAGAGGGCCATGGCTGAATCAATACAGCACATCTTATGACAGAGGTCGCTGCTTGGCAGACAACAGGACGAGTGAGCGATCGAGACAGTGAAGCAGCTGTGGACCAAGTGGAGTGACCCAGAAGTTGGTAGCACACCTGACCAGAGAGAGACCCCACATACCTGGTGCTGCACTGACAGCATGTCCTGCTAAGTAACTGCTGCACTCTGGCTGTGTGTGGGCATATTTTGTGTTTCCTGTACAGGTTCAGTGACTCTTGCATTTTGCAGAAGACTGACGGTGCATCAGGCGTTAGCAGCCAGAAGGCCTGACAGTGTACCGTGTTCTGCCTCTCAGGTTTATCCTGTTCTATCTGCATCCTGCTGGAATGGCCAGCACCCCACTTCACTTCTCATGTTCAAACGAAGGGACTTTTTGGCCTGCTTGCTTGTTTTTAGCAATTTAAAAAATAAATCATTTTAACTTATTGCTAAATTTTTCATCGTTTTAATTTGACCTGGATCTCTTTTAGTGTTAAACTCTTGAAATAAATGTTGTTAAAACTCCTCTCTGGTTCTGCCTTCTGAGGCGCCATGGTATTTGCTCTCACATCGGAATTTAAAGGCCAAGATTTATTGATAACAAATTGCACAGACCTCACTCCTCCCATTTGACAATATCAGAACCATGATGATGGCTTACTATGCGGCTTAGAAAATGGTAAAAAAAAAAAAAAAAAAAAAAAGTTTAGTGTCATTATTGTCATTCAGTGATGCATTGTATAGTTATTAACACATGTATGAACATATCTCGGCAATGATAACTTCATAAGTAATTTAAACCAGAGTCATGGGTGTGGAGATGGATGCCCCGTTGTATACAAATCGTGACTATGATACTCGATACTTGATGTAAATGAAGTTATTTGTTCTCAACAACACGTTGTAGCACAGACAAATAACGAGCACTGTTGGAAAGGTCAGGTTATACAGCTTTCATCTGATGTGCTACTTGCTGCAATGAAGGCTTCTAGAGCAACTCAACCGGCAAGCAGGGAAGTAAATTTGTATGCAAAATGTGTCCATCAGGTTTTAAGAGATAATCCATAAAAATTCATCTCTTTCAAAGTTATTTTAGTGATTTGGAAGGTTTTTTTTCAACGAAAATGATACCCTCCTATCTCAAGATGGCACAGATGTAACTGCACCATTACTTCCTCTTGAATGCGTAGCTCTGTAAAGGTAGTCTTTACCTATATGAATTCATGTTTTTAAGACTGCTCATTGGTACAGTGCAGTTTCAGACTGCCTATTTGATTTATTGTCTGCCTTTCAGCATATAAACATTATTTGGACATGTAAACAGGGTAAAAAAAAAAAAGAAGAAGAAGCTAGATTTTCACTAGTGGGTCTTTAAAGGAAACAGCATTGGAATGTAAAAATAATGAAAATAATGTTCACAATGTTCGCAAGCAAAAGTTTGAGGTCACTTAGAAATGTCCTTGTTTTTGAAAGAAAGGCATTTTTTTCAATGAAGATAGCATTAAATTCATCAGAAATACAGTCTAGACATTGTTAATGTGGTAAATGACTATTCTAGCTGGAAACAGCTGATTTTTAATGGAATATCTATATAGGGGTACAGAGGAACATTTCCAGCAACCATCACTCCTGTGTTCTAATGCTACATTGTGTTAGCTAATGGTGTTGAAAGGCTAATTGATGATTAGAAAACCCTTGTGCAATTATGTTAGCACATGTATAAATGTGTAAATTTTCATGGAAAACGTGAAATTGTCTGGGTGACCCCAACTTTTGAATGGTAGTGTTTGTTCTCTGGTGTCAAAAGTCATATGAGCACTGACAGAAAGAAATGAGACAAATGAAAAATGTTGTATCTGGATATTATGAACGGATAGTTAATGTGTTGAGTTTCATTCACTTTTGTTCAAGAGAATGCAAAAAGTAAGGATTACTATGGATTATTATGGATTACTATGGCTGCAAAAGTACCTTATGTCAATACACACTATTCAACAGATATAGATTCACAACGCTGCACAATTACTTAAATGTCAAATGTTTCAAGATTGTATCACCTCTCACTAATTTCCGTACTTCTCAGTCAAAACGGTAGAGTATTTCCGCTTAACAGTCGAAAGCAAATAGTTTAGAATGGCTATTAAATGTATAAAATATATAATATATATATAAAGGTAGGCCCCAAAGCAGAAATACAAGAATAAACTTGTGATCAGTGAAACCAGTTTCATATTCTCTTTTCACTGGTACAAAACACTTGTGATTTCCAATTAGTCTATTTGCATGGACATGGTTATTAAATGAGCTGTGAACATGAGAACTTTCTCAGTTTTTGACCAATGGTCTATGTCTATCTGAATGTCTACATCATGAAATCACATGTAATAAACCTGTCAAAAGCATTGTGAGCAACTGGGAAATCAGAGAGAGAAAGAGAATTGTGAGACTTCACAAAGATGGTAAACGATAGAGGAAGATCAATGTCCCACTAAAAATCAGTTGATACACAGTAGCAGGTTTAGGAGGTATAGAACAAACCATAGCATCATAAATCAAGACCACACTGATAATCTTTAAGTGATGCCACAGACAATGTGCCACTTTCACACCTGACCTTTGAAAAACAGGAAGGCAAGTGCTTCAGACTTGACACAGGGGTTATCACAGGAAATCGTATTTTTTCTGATAGCTCAGTGTAAAGAATACCACCCATTGCAAGGCTGGCAGTTCAATCCCCCACCCCCTCTACATGTCAAAATGTCCTTGTGCAAGATGCTGAACCTGAAGTTGCTCCCAATGGCAGGCGGGCACCTTGCATGGAAGCTATTGGTGTGTGAATGTGTGTGTGAATGAGAAACACATTGTAAAAGGGCTTTGAGTACCGCTAAGGTAGAAAGGTGCTATATAAGTGAAGACCATTTACTATAATGTTAAGACGACATCCAAGAGAAAATCCCTTGCCTGCTCTGTAGCACAAAACTGTAAGATTTTGTGGCCAGATGAGACCAAGTTAAATTTGTTCGGCTCAGATGGGGTCCAGTGTGTTTGGCATGAATGTGGTCAGGACAACGACAGTGAACGCATAGTCCTGAGAGTGAAGCACTGAGATGGGAGAGTGATGATATGGGGCTGCATGCCAAAGGTGTCAGGGAGATGACATTTATAGTTGTCACCAATAATGTCTATGGATACACCAGAATACAGGCTGGCAAGATGACTCCCAGTCTGCACAAGCTTGGCAGAGGAGAGATATTCCAGCATGATATGATAAAGTGAAACTATGACCTTGTCAATTATGTTTCCTGACTTAAATCCCATAGATCACCTTTGGGATGCAGAGGAGGATTGATTCTGCCAATAAAACTAAAGGTTGACAGAAGAAGTGGTAAACAATTATAACAATTGAATCTCAGTAGCCCTTTTTGTTGGACTGAGCTTTTTACTATAGGGCCTGTGTTTTCAAATATAGTAAATCTAAGCTGTTAGTTTTACCCTATTGTTCAACTTAGAATGCATTTACTGTTAGGTGATGCAATCCCTTGACATTTAAGTGATATTGCACAGGGTCGTGCTCACTCTGTTTTACTGTATGCGCTACATTATTTATTTGACATTGCTTTTATAACATGTCTTGATCAACAGATGGATTTAATAGCAGTTCAGCATTTGCGTTTATACTCAGATCATACATGTACGCTCACACAGTGCTGTGGATGGTTTGCTGTTTTTCTCTCATACTACAAAGGAACAAACTAAACTGAGAGCCTCCTTTTCAGGCTGTCACGGTCTGGTTGTTTAGTCAACACCAGAGCTTGATTGATGTGTTTCACACCAGCCTGAAAGAACTGCTCCAAAAGGGCAAATGCACCAGGGTTTGTTTTATCCAACAGGCAACGTGTGAAAGAATCCTAAGGAAATCTTACATCTTCATCACCGCAAGAACAAAAACCCAAACCAATGCAAAAATGCAGAAAGCAAAAATGTATCTGTTTCTCAGAGGCTCTAAAATCTGCATGTTCAATGTGGCATTAAGCCAGTATTGTTTTGCCCTCTGAGGGTTATTAAAGTTTCCAGAATTTAATTGAACTGATCAGTGGTCTGCATTGCATCCCTTAAATGTTAATCCTGCAACTAATCAGCCTATTCTATATGTGCCTTTTTAAATACTACAAAGAATCAATGAAAATGTTTTTGTGATATCATGAAATATTTCCCAACTGACCTAGTGAACCATTGGCATTTGCACAGGATGTCTGCTGTGTTGACTAATTATGTAAATTATTTTTTTAATTCATCCAAAGTTCAGTGAGAGTTGACAGAAGAGGATGAGATCATTTGAGAAATCATTCATTTTATCAGCTATTTAAATTTAATTTAAGGTTTCCAGTGACTCATTCATTTACCTGTCACTAGAAACAACAATTCATCCATGATTTCTGTCAGTTACTATATTTTAATTAATTTAAGCGAAATAATATACGCCTGTCATCATGTATGGTTTATATACAAAAGACAAAAGATTATATTTATCTATTGTTGAACTGTAAATTTTAAAATGTATAGTAGTATCCAATTTTCACTTTTATATATGAAAAAGAAAATTCTTTAAAGACCCCAAAAATCCCAAAGACTAGCAACAGGACAAAACTACAGACACTACAGTTCAAAAGTTTGGGGTCAGCCAGACAATGAAAACTAACACTTTATGTACCCTTATGTAGATATTCCATTAAAAATCAGCCATTTCCAGCTACAATAGTCATTTACCACATGAACAATGTCTAGACTATATTTCTGATGAATTTAATGTTATCTTCATTTAAAAAAAGCTTTTATTTAAAAAAATAAGGACTTTTTTAGTGACCACAAACTTTTGAATGGTGGTGTACATGGCTAAACTGTATGTGTTACATGTGCAGTAGATGTCATCATGTAGGGAGTTATTGCTGTTTGACCTTAATTATGATCAATTTTCCCAAAGAGAATCAGTATAATTAGCAGCTGACATGTTTATTGTTGCTTTGTTTTAGGGTGAATCCACAGATTCACAATTCATTCATAAAGTACATGTCTGTGTTCTGTCTGCTGACTCTAAATATAGCCTCAATGCAGCTCTGTAATTTAAACAAATGGTACAAGGCGCCATCAGTTGAGTGTCATGGGAGCTTGAAAAGTCATGTATTGACTGTAATATTTCACTTTTCTGCTGCACTCAATCAACCCTCTCCAAGCATGGTGGGAGGAAGACTGAGTGAATGAGGAAAGTGAAGGCAAAGGCTGTTATATGTAAGAATCCCCACGCCACCCTTCCTGATTTATTTTATTTGGTCTCCCTCGACTCTTTTCCCTCACTTACCTCTCCTTTCCTGCTCACTTGTTCTCCTGCTCTCAATGTCTTTCCCTTCACAATTATCTCTTATAGCCTGTGAGGTGATTAATGGGTTTCATTTTTACGTCCTCTCCTACCCTTCGCAGAGCACCAACAAATAAAGCCAGGGCCCAACACACAAATTGTCCCTCAGAAGAGCAGTAAAACTGGGCAAAATACGGGGGCTGCAAAGACAATGGAGCAGAGAGATCTGGCCTTTGGAAAGAACAACATTTGCAGAGGAACGGCCTGGAACGATTTCCTCTGTAGCTTCTATCCCCAGAGAAATCCCCCTACTGCTAATCTACAGTTATTGCTATTGCTGACGGCAGTCTCTAAATTAAAGAAGGGAGGGAGATGAAAAAAGAAACACTTAGATCTTATCATCTCTTTACTACTTGTTGTGATAAACACCTTGTTGTCTGTGTTTTGGAGCAGCCTAGCAGGTGACATCACATGGCACATTACCAGCCAAAGATTTCTGAATGAGAAAAAGGTGGATCATCTTGAAAGACAGTTTTCTCTTTGTTTTAGGTCATAGGTTTCTATAGGAACATTTTAAATGCCTGGATTTATATAACTTACTGACATCTCTCTGCCAAATTTCTGAGGTCATAACAATCCAGATAGTGTATGTGGCAAATACATTATAAGGACTCCCGACTTAAGTCATTGCCAGAGACACAATCAATGCCAAGATCTTGACCGTGTAATTAATATCAGAACATTTTGTTGAACAGTGAGTGGGAATTGTCACATTGGCATCATGCTTCACTGCATAAGTAACATGAGTAACAGAAAAAGATCTGTAATATGTTAAAATCATGTTGTATGGAGATGAATTATAGTTGGGAAAAACACAGCCATCTACCTGTTTCTGTGGGTTCCGACCTTGTGTTGTTTATCAGCTGATTAAGCTAAAATAACTCAATCACCTTGGATGGATAGTCATAAAATATAGTCACAAACTTCCATGACCACCAGAAGATACATTATTCTGACTTTGGTGATGTCCTGAGTTTTCCTATAATGCCAACTTGATGTTTAAATTTGTAGCTTCCAGTGAAATTCCTCATTAAATAAAGAATAGACTGACATCAAAGTTGGCAAAGACATGTAGGTTCCCCCCCAGCCATTGAAATTATTTTGATGATCCTTTTCCTTTATTGCAGTCACCAGGTCAAATTTTAATTTGATATTATATTCGATTCGATTTAAAACTTTAGTTTATGATTAAATACCTATAAATCTCTTGAGTTAGTGTTAGCTCTACTTTGTGTTTAGTGCTAATCAGCAAAACTGAGACAGTACTAAACAAACATTTTAATATTAATGACTGCTAGTCTTGTTTTTCCTGTGTATTAATGAGGACTTTCATGGTCAACTTATTCCTATTATAAATTCTTTTAAGAGCTTCGTACTTTGTCACATCCATAGTTGTACAAATTATGAGTAATCTTTCAAATAAGTTTTGGTGAAATCTGCACCCAGAGTGGACTGAAAGATTTGCAGAAAATCCATAAGGCCTCTTGCAGGCTTGATGAATTGTGCTTTTTAAATGGCCTGTGGCAAATGCGCCTTCACTGATATGCAGCCCTCAAGTCCATAAATCTGCAAGTTTAGGACAAGTTCAGACATTTATATTCATTCACTGAATCTGTTGTTAGCAGCAGTTGCAATGACAATGATTGTCATGATCACCGTCACAACTAGCAGCATAAAAGACAGTACATGCAGCCATTAAACACATTTTGGTGCTTCATTTAGAACCACTTAAAGCCACATTGTGTGTATGTTTTTAGACATGGCCTTTCACTTTCAACATAACTATGTGTATTATGTAATTATTGTACATTTCAACTATGTGATCACAACATAATGCATTTCTTTTCCTGTACATTGCTAGAGTGAGGAGGGCCTCTCTTTTCTGCTGCAGGTCATTTTCAGCAGTCTTATCCATAAAGCATGGTGGAAAATGCCAGCCAATGACATTCAGCTCTGTAAAGGGTACATCATTCCATCTGCTTTGCAGTTTGCAGCTGTCTGACCACTTATCAAACCCTGTCTGGGCATCATTACCGTATGTTCACCGTCCTTCCAACAAGTGGACCCTATGTGAGACAAATATAAAAGCAGCCCTGGGGTCATCCGGGAGTGGAAGGACCGGAGAGGAAAAGGACGAAGCTAATGTGTGTGCCACACTTACTTCAATTGCACTACTGTGGTTGTGTAAGTGTTCTGACAGGCCATTATAGCATCACTACATACATCTAGCATGACATTTAAGTCACATCTTAAGGTTTTTCATAGTTACATGTTGGATGAAGTGCCATTAGCGTGCACACAGGATGAAGCCTCCTTAAAGTTTGCGGATATCCAGATGCCAATCAGTAAATGGTAAAATATAACCCACACACCCGGCTCAGCAAAGGTATTCAGGAGAAGTGACTCTCCAATCAGCAAATTGCCACTACACACCACAGTGTTTTACATTAACAGAGAAACTGAAGCAATGTGCAAGTAAGGGGAGATATAAATCATTCAAATCACCTGTCTTGAAACCTTGAAGGAGTTTGGTGTGGAATGGAAATGTAGTGGCAGAAGCAGGAGAGTGTGTGTGTGTGCGTGTGTGTGTGTGCGTGTGTGTGTGTGTGTATGTTGGCTCTGATCTTTACAATCCTCTCAATAAACATATGAATAATTTGTAACGGAGTCGTCAGGAGCAGCCCCACACTTCTGATCTTAAATCGATACATGGAGGATAAATTAAATGCCACAGGGACAGGAAGGGGAGAGGGGAAAAAGAAGGAACTGAACTAAGGCAATATTACAAGGTGATTAAAAGTGTCTCTAAGAATTGCTACACTGGAAAGCTGGCCCACAGTTAGGAGCACTGATGCAAAAGAGAAAGGCAGGAGGCTATCTTTTAGCCCTGATTTGTTGAGGAAGCAGACTCCCCCACAGAATGTGCAGATTTCAGCTTCTACATTTTAGCATTTGTAAAGCTTCTGGTGAAAGGTGTTGTTCATGCCAGAGGACTTCTGTGTCAGCAAAATCATGAGTCTGACTGGTCCCTTTGAAAAAAAATGTTCCAACACAAAATTTGCCAGCACTTTGACAAGCAGTAAAGTGAGTGTTAAATGGTGTCTAAAAGCAGAGCACATATTGCTTCTATGCATGCAAACTGTAAATATATTCTGGCTAATACTGCACACTCTTAACTCTAACAAGCTGTTATGGAGTGCTGTCATTGTTCTGTCTGGATTCTGATGCTCCATATTGAGAAGAACTACATTTGGCTCCTGCTTTACATCGGATTAAACTAATCTGATTTGAGCCTGTGATGAATCTTACTGGATTTGTGACCCTCATTTCTTTTGCAATAGCATTACCTACGGAGGTAGAGGAGTATTAAGTAGGGAAACAGGTGCAGAGATGAGGGGTAAAAAGAGATCAAATGACTAAGTTAACCTTAAATGTCCCTCTTGAAATCCAGATTGACTGAATGTGTGCTAAATCTGCATTTACCCACGGGACAGAGTAGGGGCATTGGGACAGAAAAAGCAAATTATTTTGTTTGCACAGCAAAACCCTTTGAATTGCAGATGAAAGCAAGTAAAACCTATTAACTGTCTCATAATATGCTGGTGGCACACACTCTCTTATAAAAACACACTATTCTTCAGCCCCTGGTATACAATAGTAGTGGTATCGTATGGCCGGATGTGTTGCAAGGATGATTGCTGCTTTTGCTTCAAGGGTCCTGCTCTTTCCAAATGCCTTATTTGCGTAGCTTGAGCAGAGAAAAGAAAAGTTCATCATAGCCAGAATGTCTTTAATCCACTGGCTGTCTTTTTTTTTTTTTTTGCTCAGCAGCAAGGTGATTTATACCATCCCAGTAGTGCAGCCTGAGGAATAATACCATCAATTTGCCTTAATTCAGTTTCAGTGACAAACCTCTCACAACCCATTCCCTCTGATCAGCTCACTGCTTAAGTGGTCAGCAGTTAAAAGTGGGAGTTTGCAGCACAAAGCCCAGTGTTGCTTGGCATCATGGCAACAATTTTTGAAGTGAAATTATTGTCACAACCTGAACTGCACCGTGTCCCAAGTTCTTTCTCCCCAGAAAAACAAAGCTAAAGACTGAATAGGCAATATAATCAATTTATTCAACCAGTATTTCCCCCTTTCACTTTGATCACGGCTTTCAGTCTTTCAGGCATGGAATATACGGGGTTCTTGAGTGTGGATGGTTCTATCTTCCCCCACTTCCACACAGCCCTAGGGTTGAGCTATTTTATTGTGGTTGGTGGTGGACTGATAAAGATGCGACTGTTCAGGATTCTCCAACAATTCTCAATTGGGTTGAGGTCAGGGGGGTTTGGTGGCCATTCCTCCTTATGCAGAAAGCCAGACAGATGCTTAGAACACCATTGCTGAGTCATACGGACAGTGTGAGTAGGGCCAAAATCTTGCATAAATACCAATTCCAAACATTTGTTAAACATTTTCCATTCAGTGACAGGCCCCAATTTTTTCTTCCTGGCCGAAACTGCAAGTAGTACCTTTTCTAGAATGTTGTTGTTATAATATTGTGCATTAACAGTGGTACCTTGAGACACAATGTGCAGCTCTGAGAGACCAGAAGTGGACATAACCCCCCAAACCATACTATGGGCACTGAATTTCACTTCCTCAGAAGATGGTACTTTTTGACTATCATCTGTATAGAAACAGTTGTTTTGTTCTGTTGGATGTTGGAAATAAGTAAAGAGGGCATTCATCAGAGAGAATCCAGTTGATCCCAGTCTTTTGGGATCAGAGTTATGTGCTTCTTTGCGAAGGTCAGTCTCTTCGCCTTTTGCGGTTGGGTGAGTCGCGGGGTACGTTACTTCTTGTAAGCTTTCTGCCTCAAAGTTTCTGTTAAATAACGATACACAGTGCTCTTAGAAATGTCTACTCCAAGATTTTTCAGCCTCTGAGTTGCCGGCATAACTGATGTCTTTTACCCTTGGTCGTTCTCATCAGATCCTTGGCTCTTGCAGTTAGGCTCGATTGACGTCCTGAGTGAGGTGAGTCCTTGAAGGGTCCTTCTGTGTTGTACCTTTGCCATTTAAAAAAAAAAATGTATTTCTTCTCCAGTTGATCAGACTGTGTTTATCGGTTCTGGGATGCAGTGGTCAAGTTTGGCAATCTAGATAGATTCAAGACTTACAATAGTTTCTCTACTAAGGTGTAGGATGGTCAAATTCCACTGATAAATTTGACTGGCATTTGCTATGGGCAATAGAGAAACAAATTACATTAACTAACTAGTAGCTTTTGTAATCTAACTTCCTACACAAAATCAGTTTTTGTCATAGTTGTGACTACTCCCAAATTCCTTAATTTCATAGAATGTATTTGTAAAAGACA